>NW_027190294.1:0-45060 GCF_040958095.1 Procambarus clarkii | reverse complement strand
ATAAATTGTGTTAAAGCAGCTAAAGGTGAAGAAAATTTAGTTTTACTAAAAATTTTTGATGTAAATTCAGTTTTTAAACATATATTATTCTCAACTAATTCAATCACAGCGACGTTTACAAGTGAAAACTATAACAGATAATGATGGAAGGTAGATTATATTTGAATCGAACCAATTTTGCTTGTTATGAACCCTTGTCCACACATCGAATACATGATTTTCTAGCCGTAGCGGTTGCCCTCTCGAATAATCCGGAAGATCTTAAAAAATACCCTCCACTCAATAATGAGTGTATCACTACTCCACATAATATTCTCATCATTAATAATAAAGGGAAGGCCGTTTTTACTGACAGTACTGAACCTAAATCAACTACAGCCTGTGAAAAATTGAAACGAGGACTTAAAGATGGTACTAAATATCCACCTCATAAACGATTTGTAATACAGCACATACCATGACACCTAATACAAATCTCAAACCTGGAGATCCTATTAAACCAGACAGTTTTCCTGACTTAAATACTACCACTTCTCCTGATCTCGCTGATATTGCTATGGAGAAAACATATTAATGATTCGGAAATGTTTCGTAAGAATTTAAAAGCAAATATAGACAATTTGAAAAATTACTTTTCAGAGTTTAATGATGACCTGAATAAACCTGTTGATATAAATAATGTTAATTATTCTATTTTTGATATTGCCATTGGAATGTCTCCCTCAAAAATACTCGATATTAATCATAATCTTGCAGGTGAAAAACCCAATGGTATTGATATATTTTCAGACTATCCCGAAAATGGCACAAATATTCTGAAATAGCATCGCCTAATGTAGTATATTCAGATCAAATCGGTTTTGTTACTCTCAAGAGCCTATGTTCTAATGAGATGTTAGTATTAAAAAATACCATTGCCCATTTGCAAAATATTATGAATCGCAGTGTTGGGGTATTTAGGAAATTTGAAGTAACACCGGGAAACAACATTACAACTCTTCAACCTAATTATTTAGTACAAATACGAGATCCTTCTGAATATCTTCAAGTTGTTGATAAAACTATAAAAGCAGATACATCCATCCCCAACTTCCAAATAGAACCTCCTAATGATGTACATCATATACCACAAGATTTGTGCGATTCAATGTCATTTAATCAGTATGTAAATTTGTATACCCCACCTAAAACACAAGGATGTATATGGTAATTTATATTATAATTAAAACTTTTCAATTATATTAATAATTTAATATATTGTTTGTTTATTGGCAATTACCCAAAATACTTAGTTGTTGTTTTTTATTTTTTATGAATTACCCTCTAATATTTTTTTGTTTTGGTTATTATAAAAAAAAAATGAACATTTATATATTTGTTGTTGGTATATGTTTACTAATTATTTTATTTTTAATGTGGATGAGAATCCATCCACAAACAGCGACACCATCTCTCCACAATCAGAAGATGTCAGTGCCACCCTCCCAACAGCACGTGCCACTGTCACCACCTCCACCAGCACTCCAGCTGCTGACGACAGCGGTGCCACTGTCACCACCTCCACCTCCACCAGCACTCAGCTGCTGACGACAGCGGTGCCACTGTCACCACCTCCACCTCCACCAGCACTCCAGCTGCTGACGACAGCGGTGCCACTGTCACCACCTCCACCTCCACCAGCACTCCAGCTGCTGACGACAGCGGTGCCACTGTCACCACCTCCACCAGCACTCCAGCTACTAACGCAGAGACGAGGACTTTGGGGGGTAAGGGGTGGGATTTTGCTCTGGATGGGTGAGGGGAGGGGGGGTGTTAAGGTGGGTCGCCGAAAACGGAGATTCGAACTCAAAAGGCGGGCTAGGATCCGTCCCTGATCCGACACAGAGACAGAACGGAGAGACGACCCACTGTGGCAGGGTGAGGCGTCGAGAGAGTCCTTCCCACAATTTTTTTAATAAATGGCTAAGAATTATTGAACATTGAGAGGTTTCGTTTAGCATATTATAAAAAAAAATAATAGACATATGTAGCAGCCAGAAAGCCACACCTGGACCACTATGCTAGGCCCGACCTGCCCAACGAGGCAAGTTCCCCTGAATCTATATATTTTTCCAATTTTCCTCTATGAAGTGATAAATCTGTACATTTCACCATGCACAAGTTAATTAGGTTAGGGGCTAGGTTAGGTTCGGTTCGGTCATATATCTATGTTAGTTTTAACTCAAATTTCCAATAATCAACCCATACATAATGAAATGGACAGATTCATCTCTTCACAAGAAAAAAAAATTGAAAAAAATATAAATTCATGAAAACTCGGCCCATCAGGCAAATCGGGTCTTGCACAGTAGGCCAAATACAACGTTCTGGCAACCAGGCACGACATATAAATATATATATATATATATATATATATATGTCGTACCTAATAGCCAGAACGCACTTCTCAGCCTACTATTCAAGGCCCGATTTGCCTAATAAGCCAAGTTTTCATGAATTAATGTTTTTTCGTCTACCTAACCTACCTAACCTAACCTAACCTAAGCTTTTTGGCTACCTAACCTAACCTTACCTATATATATAGGTTAGGTTAGGTTAGGTAGGGTTGGTTAGGTTCGGTCATATATCTACGTTAATTTTAACTCCAATAAAAAAAAATTGACCTCATACATAGAGAAAAGGGTTGCTTTATCATTTCATAAGAAAAAAATTATAGTAAATATATTAATTCAGGAAAACTTGGCTTATTAGGCAAATCGGGCCTTGAATAGTAGGCTGAGAAAGTGAGTTCTGGCTACTAGGTACGACATATATATATATATATATATATATATATATATATATATATATATATATATATATATATATGTCGTACCTAGTAGCCAGAACGCACTTCTCAGCCTACTATTCAAGGCCCAATTTGCCTAATAAGCCAAGTTTTCATGAAATAATTGTTTTTCGACTACCTAACCTACCTAACCTAACCTAACCTAACTTTTTCGGCTACCTAACCTAACCTAACCTATAAAGATAGGTTAGGTTAGGTTAGGTAGGGTTGGTTAGGTTCGGTCATATAACTACGTTAATTTTAACTGCAATAAAAAAAATTGACCTCATACATAATGAAATGGTGTAGCTTTATCATTTCATAAGAAAAAAATTAGAGAAAATATATTAATTCCTGAAAACTTGGCTTATGAGGCAAATCGGGCCTTGCATAGTAGGCTGAGAAGTGAGTTCTGGCTACTAGGTACGACATATATATATATATATATATTTATTTTGGTGGTTGTTATTGTTTTTTGTAATAGGTTTAAATGGGTTTCAGGAGACCTACCCGTTGTTTGTTTCTTCCTCTGTATGTGTCGTTTTACCCACTCACTTAGGATCCATTATTGAGAATAAGGATTTGATGAATATCTCTTTAGTAACTTGTAACTTACATTCGAATTACCATTCTCCCAGAGTTTTTATTATTATTATTATTATTATTATTATTATTATTATTATTATTATTATTATATTAGGCATACCACCACCTTCAATTAATAAATATACAGTTAGATCTTAGAAATTGTAAACATTATAGAATATGAATTTTGTATATATCAAATTTAATATATTTCTATTTACAACACACACACACCCACACACACACACACACACACACACACACACACACACACTGTAGGTTTTTATAATTATAATTAAAAAATTTAGGTAATTTTATGATCAGTATTGATTACACTTGTATTAAAAAAATAAAGCAAGCACCTGTTTCTATGACTTGGTAAATGTCATACATTACAACAAATTTTTTTCGAATACTTTATTAAATTTACTGTGCTTCAAAATTCATTTGGTCTCTTTCTTCATGGTTTATAATTTTATATGTATTAATCGTTGTAAAAATCACGAGAATTACTGCAATTAGCCCAGCAATGGCATGATGTGACCCCATAACATATTTCATGTGATCATCAGATTTAACTGAATCCATAAATGGTATTTTATCATATACATTCATAAAAGATGTTATTGTAATAAACAAACATAAGATAATTAATATAATAAGTATAAAATATGTGAATATTTTATTACCGAACATATCTTTTTTTGTTCTTTTTTATATAGGAGAAAAATAATAAAATGACTATGAAATTTAATTATAATTTAATAATTTAATAAATGTATAAGCTGTTTAGCTGGAGGAACGATTTTTTGGGCATAAGAAACAATTGATTTATATTGATATTGATGGTAAGTTAAGATAAATGTAATTAATAAAAGAGCCATAATAGCAATTACTAATGACATTAATGATTTGGAAATATTTGTTCCCAAAAGATAAAAGGTGGCTAATAAACCAACCAAAAAAGACAGATACATAATAGAAAGGGACCAATTTGTTTTTTTCTTAACGACATTCATTTTTTCCTGTGATATTTCCTTATTATCATGTGTCTCATTAATTGTGGGAGTTGTTAATGTGGTTGGTATTGGATTCCAATAAGATTCTTCATGTACTCTATTAGCTATTCTCAAATCCATAACATGAGGTTGAGGTAGTAACTGAGGAAGTTGTTGATGATTCTCGCCTGAAGCCGTTGTTGTTGTTGTTGTTGAAAGATGAGGATGTACCATTTTATTTAACGATTTTCTTTTATTTTTTTAATTATAGTTTTAATTAATGTTTCACTATTGAAGGGTATTAGTGTTTTGAGTAGATGGCTGTTTATATGTATTAGGGCTTCTTCAAGTGGGAAATAACAGGCAATTTTTTCTTCATCTAAGCGATGACTGAAAGGAAAACGATGCATATAATTCTTAATTGCACGGTTGTTGGTCTTCTTATCATTTAGGTTGAAAATACATCCTAAAGTTCCAAGTATCCAATTTAAACATCGAGACCGAGAGTGCGTAAATTGAATTAAATTATTTGCATTTTCAGTTTCAATTAAAATACTATAATCACACTGATAGGTTTTACCATTCAGTGCTATCCATTCCTCTGATATCATTGGTAAATTATATTGGTTATTATGAATCATCCCCAATTTAATTCTTTTAATAATTGGTATAAAATCTAAATGAAAACAATGTGTTTCTTCCATAAACTCTCTAATTTGGGTAATTATCGGAATCTTTTGATCAATTTTTTCAGGTTGACCACGAGGAAGTGTATACTCTCCCTCTATTGTATTTCCATTACCAAACATATGTTGATATAAATTAACATATTCGGCTTGACTCATGGGGGACGAATTTTCAAAAATAATAACATTTTTCGTTTTATCATTCCATTTATGTCGATGACTTTTATTATTAAGATACGAAATATAAAAGTATGATGGAGAATGTAACATTAGGATTTTACATTTTTTTAATATAACTTTTTCGTCTGTACTAAAACATTGACTGGCATCTACATATAAAAGCCCTAAAGATTTTTTAGTTTTATTATCATAATTTAATTGGTTTGGTTTTAATTGTATTAATGGCATATTTATAGTGGGAGGACGATGTGCATTTTTGTAATAAAAATCAGTTTCTTTACAATACTGAGATGACATACTGACTATTTTGTATATAAAAATGAATGGTGTTTATATAATAATTTATATATTTTTTGTATTCTAACGGAACATGGATTATATTCATTAATGTGTAGTAGGGAGTGGTGGTGGTGGTGTGGTAAGGTTGTTGGGGTTGTGGTGAGGTGGTGGTGGTGGTGGTGGTGGTAGCGGCGGTGGCGGTGTTTGGGTTGTTGTGTTGGTTGGGTTTTGGAAGGGTGGTGGTGGTGGTGGTGGTGGTGGCAGTGTTTGGGTTGTTGTGTTGGTTAGGTTTGGGGAGGGTGGTGGTGGTGGTGGTGGTGGTGGTGGTGGTGGTGGCAGTGTTTGGGTTATTGTTTGGGTTGTTGTGTTGGTTAGGTTTTGGGAGGGTGGTGGTGGTGGTGGTGGTGGTGGTGGTGGTGGCAGTGTTTGGGTTATTGTTTGGGTTGTTGTGTTGGTTAGGTTTTGGGAGGGTGGTGGTGGTGGTGGTGGTGGTGGTGGTGGTGGTGGTGGTGGTGGCAGTGTTTGGGTTATTGTTTGGGTTGTTGTGGGGGTTGTTGTGTTGGTGGGGTTTGGGTTATTGTTTGGGTTGTTGTGGGGGTTGTTGTGTTGGTGGGGTTCGGGTTATTGTTTGGGTTGTTGTGTTGGTGGGGTTTGGGTTATTGTTTGGGTTGTTGTGGGGGTTGTTGTGTTGGTGGGGTTTGGGTAGGGTGATGGTGGGGGTGTTGTTTGGGTTGTGGTAGTTTCCATATCTTTTATTATTTGAGGAAAATTTTTTACCAAAATTTTCCCAAATTGTTTTTCCTGACATTTATACCGAAATAAAATATATGAAAACAATACTGCAAATTCTTTTTTTTCTATAGTTTCTTTTACAATACTATGTATAATATCTCGAGGTATATTATCATGGTAAATGGTTTGGCATATGGTATCCATTCCTTCAATTAAAGATTGAATTAGATTTTTTTTATCATTTACAGATACCTCTCGAAATTTTTGTATTGTAATCTCAATTTTGTTCGAGGATAAATCCATGAAACTTTTCAGAAAGCTACATTCCGGATTCCATTGAATATGAAGAAGTAGAGGCTTGTCAGAAATGTCAAAATTCCATAGCCCAAGATTACAAAAAGCACATTTCACATGATCACTAAGACCTGTATAAAAGAATCCAGCTGAACTTAGATCTTCTGAGTTTGGTAATGTAAGTGGCCATGTGCTAAAACTTTCCAGGCGATTTTTACAATCTTCATATGTTCGATCGACACTGGGACAATGAGGTGACAATGAGAGGACTAAATTTGATTGCAGAATAACTTCACATAACTCTAAAGGGACATTACCAACGGGTTTTCCCATGATAAATGGACAATAAGGAACTCTTTGTCTATGTTTATTATGTGGAATATCGTTTATTTGCCAGTTCTTGATAACTGTATTGCAGAAAATACATGCACATGCATCGTTTCTTTTAAGATAAAAAAATCCATCCCTAGCTAAATTTAGAGGGGAAATCCATGGGAATTTCCAATTGTTAAATGTGTCTAGACGTGCACTTTCAAACTTCAAAAAAAAAATGTTGTTAAACATTCTGATAGGTGTTTTAATTTGTGAAATAAATGTACAATTATGTTCTGGATATACAATTGCATTACTATTTATATTGAATGTAAGTGACAAATGACACTTTATACATTTCCATAGATTTTCTTGTTTGTTATAATAAAACCCATTTCGTTTTAAAATGTTTAAATTTATTTTGAAATTTAAACCTTCTAATGTTTTCATGCTATGTTGTCCACTCATTTTGGTATGTAATTAATGAATGGTAAATTTATTAAATCCGTCTAACCATATTATATATTTTACTAGGCATGGCATTATATATATTTTTTTTTTATTTATATTTCGAGATTCTTCAGGTTTACAGTAAAGGCTTCAAACTCTTCTTTTCAATTCCTTTTCAAGTCAAATTCCATTATCATCACTAGTGTTCTAGGCGATTTGTAAAAAAAAAAAAAAAAACTTGGTGGTTATATAATAAACATATTGAAATAAAATTAAAATAGTGATAGGATGATATCAAAGCAAAAGAAAAACGAAGAATTTTGCAGCAAACATGAATTTGAATTAAAAATTAGCCAAATGTTGGAAAAAGGTGGGCCTGGGAGTCGGAAAATTTTTACTCGAGAAAAATTAGCACAATACATCGAGGAAGTCAAAAATGCTAAATTGAAACTGAATTGGAAATCTTCTCATGAATATGATCTATTGTCTCGTTATGATGTCAAAAATCTATTTGGGGATGATGTCTTAGTAACCATCGACGAAACTGAACGAAGAATGAAGCGGGGGACAAAGCGTAAACTGACCAGTGACAATCGTCATTCTACTACCGCTGTAACAACAACAACAACAACAGGAGCAACAACAGCTGATCCTGGCCGGATGTGTCGTCGTTTCATACATCAAGGGCAATTGTATGATACGATTTATGATGCACACAGAGCAGTTTGTCACGGAGGAGAAAAAAGAACTTATTTTGAAGCAAGTAAAACTATCGCTAACGTCACTCAACAATCGGTGAAACTCTTTATTTCACTCTGCCACATATGTAATTTGAAACGACTTCCTCGACGAAAAAAGGGGGTAATACGGCCCATTGTATCGACCAGTTTTGCGGAGCGAGGACAAATGGATTTAATAAATATGCAAAAAGAAGGAGGATGTGTGTATAAATATATTTTACATTATCAAGATCATTTAACAAAGTTTTCGGTTTTACGAGCTCTTCGCAGTAAACGGGCGATTGAAGTGGCACGCCACTTACTCGATATATTTGCTCTCTTGGGAGCCCTCACGAATTCTGCAGAGCGATAACGGCCGTGAATTTGTGGCAGAGGTGATTCAAGAGCTAAAAAACGAAATGTGGCCCAACATGCTCCTCATTAATAGCAAACCTCGTCATCCACAGAGCCAAGGGAGCATTGAATGTACAAAAGAAAATGTAATCAAAATGCTTGGCAGTTGGATGTGTGAGAATCAAACGCGAGATTGGTCAGCTGGACTTCCCTTTGTGCAATTCACCAAAAACACAGCATATTCACGTGGAATTGGCGTATCGCCTTACAAGGCAGTTTTTGGTATAGAACCACCAATATATATGAATAATAATACACCTTCATTAATAAAGATGATGCAATTGAAATTAAGAGAAAAATAGAGGTGATGAGTTAATAGTACATTATTTCTTCAAATTTATTTATGTTAGTTAAAATGCACGTGCTAAATATCAAGGTTCATTATTAATTTATTTTTGTTTTTGTTTTTGTTTTTGTTTTAGGATACGAGAAGTTTGACTGAACTAAAAGTTGGTTGGGAATGAAAAAGACTAAAGGAAACTAGTACTAGTGTCCCCCCCCCAAAAAAAAAAAAAATATAAAAAACATACCTCATAAACCCAAAATGGTTCTGGATGGGTTCTACTGAAGATGGATGGGTACCCAGCATCATCACAATTGAAATTCATAATGCAAATATTGGATATAGGTTCGATGATAACTAAATTGTTTGTTGAACTAGTTTCCAACATTGACCATCATATATAGTAATCAACTCAAAATTGGTATGGACCAGGGGAATCGGACTGTCTAATTAAAACAAAGCAAAGCAATGCGATGGTCAGAGATAGATGTTGATGTAATGTGATTTCTGCCCAGTGCTCGGAATGTCAAAGTGAAGAAATTCAAAGAAGCGCGGGTAAACGGCGTGAGTCATATATCATATAGTGGGGAGTTGATGATTGAGATTCATTCAATAGGCCGTTACTTAACATATATTATATTAACCTAACCTAACCTATGTTAGGTTAGGTTATGTAGGGTTGGTTAGGTTCGGTCATATATCTACGTTAATTTTAACTCCAATAATTTTTTTTTAACTCATACATAATGAAATGGGTAGCTTTATCATTTCATAAGAAAAAAATTAGAGAAAACATATAAATTCGTGAAAACTTGGCTTATTAGGCAAATCAGACCTTACATAGTAGGCTGAGAAGTCCGTTCTGGCTACTAGGTACCACATATATCCAACTCGAATTGATATACTCTCTGTAGTGATACTTTTTTTTAAATAATATTTACAATAAGAATAAAGGTATTAAAAAAAAATATAATATAATATCATTTCTATACTACTTATTATTAAAATACTTATTTGTCAATTTAATTATATGGAGAATAAATGTGAATTGCTATATTCAATATCATAACCAGATTGTATTAACATGTGATACAAATAATACAACTGTAAATTATTTAAATTTGTGGTGTCAATTTTCCAATTTGGTGATAGATGAATAGGATTTTCTTTATAATAGTTAATCAATGCATCATGAAAAATTTGCTCATTCGGCATTAAAATAAGTTGTTTGTAAATTGCATCTGAAATTTTATTTGGACATTTTGAAGAATTATAATACGGGATAACCATATTATTAATGATCATAAAAGCTAATTTGAAAGGTGAATTGGAATTATGAAAGTTGTTTTTATAATTTGAAACTTTTTCTTGTATAAATTGAACATATTTTCGTTTTTCTTCTTCATCATTTTGATTATTAATAAATATGTTTGTTTGATCCTCCACAATCATTAAATTTTCAGTATTATCTTCTTTGAATGGTGGCAGTGGCGATTGTTGCGGTGCCGGTTGCAGTTGTGATTGTTGCGGTGTCGGTTGCAGTGGTGATTGTTGCGGTGTCGGTTGCAGTGGTGATTGTTGCGGTGTCGGTTGCAGTGGTGATTGTTGCGGTGTCGGTTGCAGTGGTGATTGTGGCGGAGTCGGTGTCGGTGGTGATTGTGGTAGTGATGGTGATGGTAGGTGTGATAGGTCAGAATCCATTTTAAGGATTGATTTTGGGATTTTTTTTTATACATTTTATATATATATAAAAAAAAAGAGGGGCTGGATTTTTATTATAGAAAGAGACATTATACTAAGATGGTAAACCAATGTTTTTAAGTAGGGGTGGTGGTGGTGGTGGTGGTGGTGGTGTTGCTGCTGCTTTTGGTAATATACCTTCATCTTGATTGATAAACGTTACAATTTCATCCTTTTTTCCCGGTTTGAATGATGTCAGTTAAGAGATGGGGATTTCGGGTTCTTAAACAATATTATCATTAGTCATCAATATCACTAAAAATACGAAAGTAATTCCCTTCGTCACATGATTCCGTGTTAATATGTCACAAAAAATTATTCCTGTTTGGTGTATTCATGTTTAATAAAACAGTGTTGCCTTATCTAGATTTAAATAACCAAGTGTGTATATATGCTTGTGGGTGCCGGATGTCAAAGAGTGACTGAGCGGAGGAGCTGTGTGTGTGTGTGTGTGTCTTTGTGTCTTTGTGTGTGTCTTTGTGTGTGTCTTTATGTGTGTTTAAGTGTGTGTTTTTGTGTCGTTGTGTGTGTCTTTATGTGTGTTTAAGTGTGTGTGTTTTTGTGTCTTTGTGTGTGTGTGTGTCTTTGTGTGTGTGTGTCGTTGTGTGTGTGTGTGTGTGTGTGGCTTTATGTGTGTTTAAGTGTGTGTGTCTTTGTGTCTTTGTGTGTGTGTGTGTGTGTCTTTGTGTGTGTGTCGTTGTGTGTGTGTGTGTGTCTTTGTGTGTGTCTTTGTGTGTGTCTTTGTGTGTGTCTTTGTGTGTGTCTTTGTGTGTGTCTTTGTGTGTGTGTGTGTGTGTGTGTGTGTGTGTGTGTGTGTGTCTTTGTGTGTGTCTTTGTGTCTTTGTGTGTGTAAGTGTGTGTGTGTGTCTCTTTGTGTGTGTAAGTGTGTGTGTGTGTGTGTCTTTGTGTGTGTGTGTGTGTGTGTGTCTTTGTGTCTTTGTGTGTGTGTGTGTGTGTGTGTCTTTGTGTGTGTGTCTTTGTGTCTTTGTGAGTGTGTGTGTGTGTGTGTGTATTTGTGAGAATGTGTGTGTGATTCCTGTGTGAGAATACGTTTTATGTGTCAGAATATATGTGTGTGTGTGTGTGTCTTTGTGTTGGTGTGGGTGTGTGTCTTTGTGTTGGTGTGGGTGGGTGTGTGTGTGTGTGTGTGTGTGTGTGTGTGTGTGTGTGTGTGTGTGTGTGTGTGTGTCTGTGTGTGTGTGTGTGTGTCTTTGTGTGTGTAAGTGTGTGTGTGTGTGTGTGTAAGTGTGTGTGTGTGTCGTTGTGTGTGTGTGTGTGTGTGTCTTTGTGTTGGTGTGGGTGTGTGTCTTTGTGTTGGTGTGGGTGGGTGTGTGTGTGTGTGTGTGTGTGTGTGTGTGTGTGTGTGTGTGTGTGTGTGTGTGTCTGTGTGTGTGTGTGTGTGTCTTTGTGTGTGTAAGTGTGTGTGTGTGTGTGTGTAAGTGTGTGTGTGTCGTTGTGTGTGTGTGTGTGTGTGTCTTTGTGTTGGTGTGGGTGTGTGTCTTTGTGTTGGTGTGGGTGTGTGTGTGTGTGTGTGTGTGTGTGTGTGTGTGTGTGTGTGTGTGTGTGTCTTTGTGTGTGTGTGTGTGTCTTTGTGTGTGTAAGTGTGTGTGTGTGTGTGTGTAAGTGTGTGTGTGTCGTTGTGTGTGTGTGTGTGTGTGTCTTTGTGTTGGTGTGGGTGTGTGTCTTTGTGTTGGTGTGGGTGGGTGTGTGTGTGTGTGTGTGTGTGTGTGTGTGTGTGTGTGTGTTGTATAAAAGGAGGTGGGATCCGAGCAGTATCTCAATTCTCATCCTGCGTTTCTTTGGATATTACTACAGTGAACTTCTAAAAGTTATACTTACAACCATTGTTGTGTAGTATATTAACATTTACTAAGGCGTAAATAAGGCGTAAGTATTTCAGTTTGTTTTTTCTTTTTTTTTTCTTTCTTTTTTTTAAGTAGTAGATAACTTTCAATTTTTGATTGAGATTGTTTCTGTTTCTCCTTGAATAGATTGATGATCATCTTAGTCTATTTCAATACACCAGACTATTTCAATTATAATATATATATTTTTCAGGTTGGGAAAAATGAACCAAATGGATATTGGTAATGGGGAAGAAGTTGGCATTGAGAAATTGGGAAATGATGAAGAGAGGAAAGTAAATGAAGGAGGAGTTGAAGATGAAAAGGGAGATGAAGAAAGGGGAGAAGATGAAGATAAAAAGGTAACTGAAGAGGAAGATAAAGATAGAAAGGTAATTGAAGAAGAAGATGAAGATATAAAGGTAATTGAAGAAGAAGATGAAGATAAAAAGGTAAATGAAGAGGAATATGAAAAAATCAAGTTTTTTATAAATAAATTTGACGCTCCATTTAAATATGATTCTAATTTTAAAAAAATTAAAGAATTGCAAAGTGAGCTAGATAGGATATTTCTTGAAACTAAATGTAAAGTTGAATGCTTAGAAAAATGTACATTCACTAAAGAAGAATTATCCGAATCCGGATTTCAAGATTTTATTAAATATGACCATATGGACCGGATATATAATTATTTCATTTATTATGGTTGGTATTTCACCATAACAGCAAGAATTAAGTATAATAATTGTTGGGTATATGTTCACATATATTATGTTTATGCAAACAATTGTTGTAATATGTGGGTTACTGAGGATGCTCAAATATTTCTTAAATTTCTTGTCAATGAATTTTTTCATCCAAGTAAACCCCATTCCGAAGAAATTTGGTTAGCTATGAAAAATGATAACTTAAATGTAGAGAAACCTCCACAATATACATATTAAGTTTTATCATGATGAGATGATGTAAAATAGGATTGAATGTTTTTTGAAGATAAAAAACACTAACGCAATATTACCAGATTTTCTATGGTGGATGTGAAGGTCCTAATTCCACATACATCAAGTTAATATCTTGTGATGACCATGAATTCATCATTAAAAGGAAAGATGCCTTCACCTCAAATTTAATTCAAGCTATGATGTCAAGTTCAACAACGTGTATTGAACAGGAAAAAAATGAAATCCATTTTAAAACAATTCCGTAAGTATAAAGCTGTTAGAACAAAGTGTTATTATATAAACTGTTATATTTAGAGATTAACTGTTATTTAGAGAAACATATAAACTGTATATAATAAATAAATAATTATAATACTTTTATTTTTTTATTTTATTTCTTCAGATCATATCTTCTTCAAAAAGCGTGTACATATTTCACCTACAATACTCAATTCAAGAAAAATGAGATTACTACTGATCCTGAATTTCCAATTGAAAATAATATTGCTCTAGATCTGCTTTTGGTTGCTGATTTCCTTGATTGTTAATAATGACATCCATAACCATATATTTTTTACTAAATGTTGAAAGATTAAAATATAAAAACAAGCTTTAATGTTATATTATTTTTAGTTTATTTTGTGGCTTGAAAATGATTCCAACCCTTTTTTTATTATTATTAATATTATTATTATTATTATTATTAATAATTATTCCAGTAATTCCAATGAATCAAGAGTATGATTGCAATGAAGTTATAGTATTGAAAGATTCAATTAAATACTGGTTTGATAGAGGTGATGAGCAAATTAAATATAAACATGAAGAACTTTTCAATATATATGATTTACTATCACAACAAGAATGGTTCGAGTTCCAGTTAAACTTTAAAGACACTATACAGGTATATATACTAATAGGACGAAATTCATCTATTATACTTCCAAACCAAATAAACATAACTAACTTAGCGTCAATTTTAATAGAATGCCGTTATTATAATAATGAAAATGTACAAAGTTATAATGAAAATGTACAAAATTTATCTTTTATTAAAGATGCATATATGATTAGGACTCCTGTTAAATATATGAAATTTTCTGTATTGTGGGATTATAAAAATATACTACTATGTTGGAATCACTTGTCTATAATAGTAGGAGGTATCAATAACGAAACTCAGGTGTGTAATAATTTACAAGATAATTTGAATGTCATAATGTGTTGGTTATATGAAAAATATAACATTACAATCCTTGATAATAGTTTAAATATAAATAACAGTAAATATGTTACAAATGGAACCATTTATATAGGTATTACACACACGAAGAAAACGATATCATTATTTGTTAAGAAATTTTTCATTATATTAACAATTGTTTTCACAATTTTAAATGTTATAATTATTTTACATGGTGTTTTTAAATTGGTATGTTTTTTTTTTGTAATATCCCCTAAATTCCCATATATATCGTATATATGACTTGAAATTTTAAATTGGTAATTCCAATCATTCCAACATTGAAGGAAAATATATGGGTGGTGAGCTGTACTTTGGTGGTAGGTAGCCTTGGCTATTGGCTAAGATATAATAACTTAATCCTCAATAAAGAGTTTTAATTTTTGGACTGACATTATTGTAAGAAGGGCCTTTTGATATACTACTATGTTAATCCCAATTACCTATTATTTGGGAAATTTGAGACAAAGATATGATGATACTACCCTATTCAAACCCCAACCCTAAATAAATTTTGTTAACAATGAGTGAGTATTTCTATTTCACGATTTATAAATATGGCTCTCATTGTAATTGTGTTATGGACCCGACGCCTCCACAGAGAATGGAGAAGCGATGGCAGCGCTGCTATCTATGAGCCGTCACCCACAAGTATGGGAAAAGAAGGCGCCCTCTTCTGGTCAAAAGTACAATTATCTGTGGTGAGTGACTCTTACTATGATTGGACACGGAATGGATTATTACAGTGCGATAGGTGTGAAGGAAGTGGACTCGACAAGGGTGTGGTCAGAGACAGTGTCCCGTGTGTGTCGCTCTACATAGCGACATTGACTCAATGATATTTTTTGGAGGCTACATTCAGTTTTATTATGTACATTAATGTACTTTCTATATATTTATATAATAAATAAAGAAGTAAGTAAATAAATAAACTTTTATATTATTTATCTCCATTCTTAGTGTTGTATTCCTTCCTATATGTTATGAACCTCATAAATTCCCCTTATGAAGCCAATGTACGTGATTTGTTAAAAACACTGAGCCCTGAAGATATTAGATGTCTGGCTCAGACATCAACAGGTAATCATCGCCTTTCACCTAAAAGTTCTCAAGAAGCCTTAAAAATAATTTTATACTACACTTCAGACTTGAAACGCTTGTTTTCTTATCGACGTCTTACTGCCCAAAATCTTTTTAACTACCTCTATAAAAATCAAGTACCATCAATGCCTTTTGCTAAGAAAATGGAATTGGTAATAGCTGTAAAAGAGTTTTGGACAAAGCAGCATGGTAAAATAGGTATCGGATATTCAACTGAACAAGGAAGAGCACATTCAAACCCCCAAACCGAAATTACAAGTGCTATCCAACTCTCAATACCCGGAAATACGAACATCATTTTATGTTCCAATCCAAGTTTTATTCAATATACAACTGGTGAAACCAAGAATATAATTAAAAATCCTAAACAATGTAGTTTTATGGGTACTGCAGAACGTACAAATTTAGGAACAGTACAATGTCAATGTGATTCATATATAAGTACACTATTACAGCATCAGACAGAAGAGAGTGAAATTAAAACTTTTACTCAAACAAATAATGAAAAAAAACAACCTGTCTTATGTGATGATGTTCCTAAAACTTCTATTCGAACTAATAATGAAAAAAACAAATTTGTATGTGGTGTTCTTTCCCCGGTAGAACATAAAATGGAAGTTATAAGAAGTGACGAGTTTATACAAAAATTTTGTAAATGGTATTTTAGAATGATTAATCGTTTGCAGCCAGAGTGTTTCCACCTACCCGGAGATACTTTTCGAGGTGATATTTTTTATGACAACAGTTACACTGATATTTACTTAATTGGCCAGTCAAATAGTGAGAGACATGCTTTTGGAGGAGGAAATACTTTCCAACTTTTAAAACAAACATTTCAAGAGTATAAGATTCAGTTCAGTCCTAATTTAGAAAATGGAATACAAGCTTATCAATCCAATTTTGGTATGGTCAAAATCAGTTGTTGTGGCACCATACATATCCGAAACTCATGTGTGGGAATTTTTGAACAAGAAACGGGTATGGTATGCAGTCCAAATAATCATGTATGGAAGATAATGTATATAAAGATAAATTTAAAACATGCTAGTACACATAAACCTCCAAGTCTACCTTCATGTCAAGTGTTTGAAATTAAAATTTGAAATGGGTTTTTTGATTAACAACGAATAAATAACAGAATAAGTGAAATCTATAGACTTTACTTCTCCGGGATGTAGACGTATTCTGTCAGGATATTCTTTTTGATTTATAAATATACTATTTTAATTGATATAATCGCAAGATAAAGATTGTGTAATAACATTATGTACTTTTGAATAATATTATATATATATTTTTTTTTTCCAAAGATATAAAATATGGGTTCTGTACCAAGATATAACCATTAAGGTTCCTAGACTCATCACAAGGATAACTAGTGGCACTAAAAGGCAAGTAGTTATTTCAGTCAAACTAAAATGGAATGGAATTGGTGTATATATGACATGAATAGTATGGTTTGGTCCCATTTAGATCTATTTTCTAAACATGTTATTTTCATGTTTTTTTCAGGAGGATATTCTAGCAATAATCATCATGGTATCGTCCTCCAAAATCACCAAAATCAACAAAACCCCTAAAATTATCAAGAAAAATCCCACTTTTGATGATAAATTTTTTGAACTTTTAATTAATGAGCGAGTGAAGAAAGTGGTGGACATGCTTATCAGTGTCCATGGTATTCATGGTAAAAGGAAAATTTATATCATCTCCAAGTTGGAAGATTGCTGGAATATGAGATCAACTATTCCACTAAAGCGAGACACTTATATAAATTTATGTTTATCATTGTTAAGAGATCCAGCATATTCACATGATACCCTTAGGAAATTTAATGTTTTAACCCATAATGAATGTGGTGATTACATGTTTGGACATCCTGTTATAGTCAATGATAACCAACGAACAGGAAGTCAGATTGATATTCAATACTCATGTTCGGAAGTGATTATCGGGACAGTGACTACTGAACAAGGACTGGTCAATGGTTTCATAAATACAGGAAAAATTACATTTACAAGTGTTAGGTGTACCTTTCTTGAATATTCAAAGGCTAAAAAATTCTATGATATGTTCATTTTAAATTGAACTATATATATATATTTTGTTTTTTTTTAAATCAGTTCATATTTAGGTAGGGTTGATTTTAGGTTTGGTCATATAGATATTTAGGTAAGGCTGCGATATTGACACTACTAAATACCTAACCATAAAAATACCTTTATGGTTTATATGACAGACAATCTGTAAAATATTTTTTAATAAATAGAATCATCCAGTCTGCTATATCTATGTGGTTTTCATGTGAACCCTGTTTTGTTATAATAAGAATAACTTCATATATAATGAAAAAATTCTAATACAACTATATATTTATTTATTTACCATAATTTTTGAAAATATATTTTCAATTTTCTTCTATAAATTTACCATGGTCTGTTACTGTAGGTGTTTACCACAGCTCTGTTTTTGTATATTTATACCAGGGGAGCCAGACAGATCACTGATAAGTGATCCAGTCACCAGAGACACTAGTGTGTTGTACCAGTAACCAGACACACTAGTGTGTTGTACCAGCTTCACACCAGTGGGCTATTTAGAATTTATTTCAGAAAAATTATGGTAAATCGCAAATACACAAATAAACAAAGAAAACAACTATTTAATCATAGAAAGAAATTGGTATAGGTTATAAAAAAAAAATGAATAAAAATCTTCTAATTGATAATAATAAGATCAATGACAAGTTTTTACTAGGCCTAACTCTAATTATGAATCAAAATTTATGTTTAAAACTTTCAAATTTTTCTTCATTCCAATATTATGGAAAAGATAATATACTCCATATACATCCTGTATTATGTGAAATGAAGCCACTAGGTTTACTGGGCCAGTCATTAGATTCACTTTATCTTTCAAAGAAAATTATACCTAAAGAAATTCAGATAATATACATTAGCCCTCATCATATTTTTTCTCACGAAACCAATGGCCAAATTACAGCTGATTTACTCTTAGGTGGTTTCAAGAATAATATTACGCCACTTTATCTCTTAAATGAACATGATCTAAATTCCCTTGTTGCAAATCCCTCTCACAGATTTAGACTTATAGATGGTCGATCGGTAGAAATGTTTGATAATATGTGGAAGCTAGGAACTAATGATTGTGCAATTGATAGTAAAGATCATAATAATGATTTATTGGGAATTCGTCCCATTTTGGGCTTGTGTGATTTATTTTCTATTTCTAAGCGTTTAATATATTTAACCCAATTGAGCGATTTGATCAATAAAATTCACCAAGTATTTAATATAATTAAATATTTTCCCTATCTAATACATCCATATCGTTTGCTGGTTTCTGAAACAGGGAAATTTTATATTATGTCATTTAGTCTCCTTCATTATTTATTTTCACCTCATGCAGAAACCAAAAAAATTAAAGATATTGTGTTTTCTCATCCCCAATCTTTAATACAACGTACTGAAAATATTGAAAATATTGAAAGTAATACTCTAAATAGAATCAAAGTTAAATGCAAAGAAAATTTAATAATAGGTAGCAAAGACTTCAAAATATATCATAATTATTTAGCTCAAAGTAATTGTCGTCTACTTCTCGATATGTTACACTCTCTATTTGTAACTATTATATGGATTGCTAATGGTGGAGGAGTTATACATAAACAACATACATTGGTACGCAATTATTTGACCTTACAAGGGAATATTACCTTAAAACCCACTCACTCCCAAAATCCATATAAAGTTACATCACGAAAACCTATTCATAATCCTAGACTACCTTCTTCTTCCCAACCACCATCTCAACTTGAACTAACATCATCTCCACCATCACCATTATCTAATAATGTTAATCAACAACTGAATTGCCAGAATCCATATGGTTTATGTCATGCACAGATTATTTACAGTTCATTCCATACAGATGAAATCAAATGTAATGTGGCTCAACATGTTCATAATTATGGTTGCCTTCATTTGTTGAATTATACTCCAACAGTTCTTGAGGAAGCCTTTAGTGAAACATTAACATCACACAGAGATAATATTCTAACTGATGTAATTGAAAATGAGATCAATATAATTTTAGCATTTATATCACAGATAAAAAAGGAGCTCGAGTCAACAATAATTTAATATATATATATATATATATATATATATATATATATATATATATATATATATATAATATATGTCGTACCTAGTAGCCAGAACGCACTTATCAGCCTACTATGCAAGGCCCGATTTGCCTAATAAGCCAAATTTTCATGATTTAATTATTTTTCGACTACCTAACCTAACCTAACCTAACTTTTTCGGCTACCAAACCTAATCTAACCTATAAAGATAGGTTAGGTTAGGTTAGGTAGGGTTGGTTAGGTTCGGTCATATATTTACGTTAATTTTAACTCCAATAAAAAAAACTTGTCCTCATACATAATGAAATGGGTAGCTTTATCATTTCATAAGAAAAAAATTAGAGAAAATATATTAATTCAGGAAAACTTGGCTTATTAGGCAAATCGGGCCTTGCATAGTAGGCTGAGAAGTGCATTCTTGCTACTAGGTCCCCACAGACCAGTTTTAGACCAGGCCTATTTCTACCCCCAGGAAACAGCCCCTGACAGCACTGCTATGAAACAGGGGTATCAGGGTGAAAGACACTATCCAATGTTCGTATCCACTCAGCTGTGTGGTGGTCTAAATGGAAGATTATTCATGTGTAGATTAGAACTGAGGATAGTCGTGACCCCTGCAGGTAACCCCACATATTGACTAGATGACCATCGTATCCAAAATAACACAACTAAGTCAACAAGAATGTTGTTTCGTTATATATATAATATAATCAGTAGTATACATTATTAGTTTAGATGTGAGAGACATTTTTTTATATAAAATAAAATAATAATGTCACTATCAAATTCCTTATATATTATAATATTTATAATAGTTTTAATTGTGATCTTTTCAATTATATATTTATATTATTCAAGAAATAGGTCAACAATTTCAACTCAGCATCCTCAACTGTCAATGAATTTCATTACAAAAACTAATACTAAACCTGCTGGTCTGTATGTTGTCTTTGAAAGTAAGTATTATATGGACCAAAATCGTGGTTACGATATGATTTCTCATGTAAATACAGTTAATTGTAATGATGATACAACGATTCCTAATGATGAAAATAATAATGTATTTTGTAAATTTGATACATCCATATTTGATCAATTTAGAAAAGAGAATTGGTATTTTAATACCTTAACACCGATAATTTTATTATCTATTCGTAATCTTCCAAATTTTTCACCTATTGTATATGAGAATATTGAAGATCTTCCATCCTCTGCAGATCATGAGATTACAAGCCTGCGTGAAAATATGAAGAAAAGCTCAATTGCTAATGGTAATAAGTTACCAAAATGTGTATGGGTATCTTGTTCACATATTTGGGTTAATAGTCCAAACAAATATATTCCGCAAGGTTTTCCTGTTTATTATTTTCCAACCAAGGAACATGTAGATGGATATTATGCCCCACTTCTTCCTATTCAATTGAAACTTAGCCCAGGTGAAAATATTATAATATGTAAAATGTGGGCAAAAAATATTAATATAATGAGTGATCCATTTGCTGTGGTTAAATTTAGGATCATGGTTAAAATGTAGGATTTATAATACTATAAAGCATGATATAGTAACCTGTTTAAATATTAAAACTAAAAAGATAATTATATAAAAAATAAGGTATGTAGATTTGTTCTTGTGGAACAAATTATTCATTCTACTTTTGTATCAACACATCTTTATATATTTCTGAGCTTATAATATACAAAGAACTATTTTTTTTATCATTTTCAGATAATTATAAAGTGATGGTGATATTGGTTCTATTTGTTCTTCAAGATCCCAACTGTCAGCAAGGGTGGAGCAGTTGCTTTTTTTTTTGTAAACCATGAAAAAGCAATATGAAATCTACCCCAGAAAATATTCTGTTATAATACTAACAGCCCCCAAAAATATCATTCAAGTGTGGGATAAAATTGTCATATGGAGAAATAATTTAAAAATAAAAGTGGAATTTTTACAAAACTTTAATCCAACAATCAACTTGTATCATTTAGTGGAAAATTCATTTTTACTTATATTAGATAATGTTTCATCGATAAATGTAAGAAAAACATTTGCCGACGTATTAATTGATCTTCAAAACAGTGAAATAATTATTATAAAATGTGCTTCAATTACTTGGTCCTCAATAAATAAAGTGGAAAACTTTAATTTAAAACATTTTGAAGATGTTAAGATTATTTTAAGTATGAATGACTGGGAACGAAATTATGTATTGGTAAATAAATACCTTTCATATGAATTATGTATTGGTAAATAAATACCTTTCATATGAATTTGCAGACATTAGTATTAAACCTCATTTAAAATCTTTAAATATTTTAACAGAAGATATAGGGAGTATCAATTCAGAAAAATTGAGAGCAAATCTACTTGATACTTGGAACAATGAAATACCCCCTATATACCCTTCTGAAGTTCTCCCAGATAGTGAATATACTGTTACTGAAGTAAATAGCAACAAACGCAGCAGTGAGTCACAATCAGGTTCAATTGGCATGCCTTCAAAACATAGGAAGTATTACTGCCTGGTGTTATAATGGATACTGCTCATTGGGAAGCGTGTCAAAGAAAAGAATATATATGTGTGTGTATGTATATGTATGTATGTATATATACCTATTTTAGTTTACATAAAATATAGGATGGAAGAACATGTACGTAGTAAATTAATCTCTTTTTTACTCAAAATTCAATAATTTCATTCGTTTATTATGCTATGATAGTGAACATAATGTTAAAATAAATATTTTATTTATTTATTTATATATTTTTTTCAGATGATTGAACCCTTTTTGATTAAAAATCCAGGACGTTTTACATTGTTCCCAATTAAAAATCATGATATCTTTAAAATGTATAAGAAGGCGCTAGCATCATTTTGGACAGTTGAAGAAGTAGACTTGTCAAAGGATATTGTAGATTGGGAACAGAAACTTAATGACGAGGAACGTCACTTCATTTCACATGTTCTAGCATTTTTTGCCGCATCAGATGGTATCGTCAATGAAAATCTTGTTGAACGTTTCTGCCAAGAGGTACAAATACCAGAAGTGAGGTGTTTTTATGGTTTTCAGATTGCCATGGAAAATATTCACAATGAAATGTACAGTTTACTTATTAATACATACATAAAAGATTTACAGGAGCAGAACAGATTATTTAATGCTATTGAAACGCTGCCAGCTGTTAAGAAAAAAGCTGATTGGGCTCTAAGGTGGATTACCAATAGAACGGCAACATATGCCGAACGCATTGTTGCCTTTGCTGCAGTAGAGGGTATTTTCTTTAGTGGTTCATTTGCTGCAATATTTTGGTTAAAAAAACGTGGTTTAATGCCAGGTCTAACCTTCAGTAATGAATTGATTTCTAGAGATGAAGGGTTACACACAGATTTTGCTTGCTTGATATTTAAGTACTTGATTAATAAGCCTGATCAGAAATATGTATATTCTATCATTGATAATGCTGTGAAGATTGAACAAGAATTTTTAACAGATGCCTTGCCAATCAAACTTATTGGTATGAACTGTGATCTAATGGGGAAGTATATAGAATTTGTGGCTGACCGACTTCTCTTTGAACTCGGTTTTAAGAAACTTTATAATGTAGAAAATCCATTTGACTTTATGGAAAATATCTCATTAGAAGGGAAAACTAATTTTTTTGAAAAAAAAGTAAGTGAATATAAAAAATATGGTATAATGAATTCAGATCAATACAGTGTTTTTACATTAGATTCAGACTTTTAGTTAATTAGTTGATGGATGGAATAGAACATGTTTTTTTTTTATACAGAATATAAATAATTTAATATAAAAATAAAAATATATATCTATTATCTTTTACTATTTTACTTATCATATTTATATTTTGACTTGATGAATAATGAATTAAATACCTTACATTCTCTCTTTCCACTAATTACAAGACTACAAAATATGAGGTATGTAATTATGGACATAATAACAAAACCATAATCTTCTTTATAAAATATCAACATATCACATGATTACCAAGCAGTACTACTATCGTCCGATGTAAACACCAAGTTTGGTTATCGCCATTGAATCAACTTTTCTATTTTATATTCACCAATGAATATAATTCAACGAGAGAAATGAATCATTACATTAAGTTCCATGCAATATGCCGGTGATACAATATATAAGAGCCTCCGTATCCAGTCCAGTCAACCAGTATGCCAGAATCCTGTTCAGTAGTAATACGGGCTACTGTGTAATGGAGCTATCCAAGGAATCTTGTGGTGTAAGTACCTAAAAGTTATTTTATGATAAGCATGATGAAGCTTTGGACACTATATTATAATAAATAAATAAATAATGTCTCAGGTGCATTTGTGATGAAATCTAATCTTTCTAGGATGATATTAGCGATATCAGTGAGGGAGCCGAAGAGAAGAAGATAAAAGAGAAAAAAGATACTACTTCAACTAGCAAGTCTATTATTGTTAAAATAGAAAACCATATCCATTCCAATGATGAAAATGTGGCTTTGAGAAAGTTGGTTAATATAACGCCTGAGACTATATCAAAAAAACAACGTTATTGTGAAATTAATACTCAAAGTTTATTACAAATATTAGAATGGTTTGCTAACCACGATGGAACCAATGTGTTGCTGTATGAATTTGTCCACAGTGCATCATGTCAAAAAAAAACTTGTACCCCGATTTGTCTAATGTTTCGCCGGGTTCGTCATCATGTAGTAGTTTCTAGACATCCACATTGTTCGGTGTTAATCTTATATTCAACCCTCTTGCATACACATGTGTCTTCATGTGTTAATGATGATTGTGGGTTGCCTGCTTGTCATAGACTGAAAACCACCAGATCAACTATAAAGTTTCGTCTTGCCAAAAAGAAGTGTGGTTGTTAACTCAATGTTGTCTGCTGGATATATATTATTGTTAAAATTTTTAATTCGACCTATTAACAGAAGCGCATTATGATATTGATTGAAGTGTTTTTTTTTGTTTTGTTTTTTCCATAATATTTGACAAACGAACTTCTGTGAAGAAAAGACGCTTTCCTATTTCTGCAACGGAGGCCTGTCGCTGGATATTTATTGATTTGTACTAGTTAGTGATATGTTTTATTGAATGTTTTCTTCATACCACTGACTAGTTAAATTAATATATATTTACAAACATAAGGCAATTGTGATCTGTTGTAGGTCATTTGGTGAGATGGTGTGTTAAATGGTTTCACCATAATGTGTGAGGATTCGATGAACATTGTTTTAATTTCATTGGTCGAATCAAATAGGGGCAATCATCAGTTTCAGATGCTTCACCAACAACCGGGCTCATCATCAATGGCATTACATATTGCAATCTGTGCTCCTTCCTACTTCAATAATGAAAATGATGAGGTCTTGCGAAAGTGGAATCAACTTCAAGCTTTTTGGGGGTTTGGTAAAGGTAAATATGTGGATTTTATTTTTTTTCAATGTGGTAGTGAGTAAACCATTATGGAAAACTTAGTAGATTTGACTAGTTGTTTATAATATTGTAAAATGTATATAATTAAAATAGTATAATTTTATGAATTTTATTCCAGGTTATTATTCGTCCAATATGTCACCTGTAGAGTTCACATCTGAAAATCCATATTGTCGTTTCAAAGTAGTTTGCTATACAAAAATTCCCAATTATCGTAATGAAGATGGTATTGTGCAAATTATAATTGGAAGGGGCCTTTCAGAAGTGGAGTAAGTAATTAATATTCATATACTTGTATAATATTCTAATAATTTTTCAGTGTTAAATATGACTAGGATCCGGGAACATTAAAAAATGTTTTTTTTCTTTTTTTTTTATTCTTCCAGGGCCTACAAACAGGAAGTTATTTCAGCATTGAGTCTATTATTCGGAGGTAATGAAGTTGTTGTTAATGAAATTTTTGCTGCTGAAGTACCAAACAAAACGAACTTCAGATTTTACATTCAGCAAGTTTTTCCTAATGGTAAAAGAATTTTAAAGATTTTATAATGTTTTCCCTAATAATAATTATCATAAAAAATGATTTCAAGTATGGTATTATGCAAACTGCTCTATATTATAATATACCTTCTAGGAGAGATTCAACGTGCATCTACCACTGACACCTTTAGTCATATGTTAAGAGCATCATACAATTCAATTTTTAAGGTAAGCCTAAAGTAAGCCTTATTATAGCTTGCACCAATATATTTAATGGGAATTGATATCAGGTTGGCTTAAATAATCAAATTAGCTTAAAAGGGACATTATTAATGGAACGTTTTTTGATAGACAGACAGAGACAAAAATGACTACTTTTTCTGTTTCAGAATTTGTTTATTGAACAGATTATTCCAATGTTGACTTTAACTGAACAACAAATGAAGAAATATCTTGATACACCGCAAAGAGGTAAATGATTTTGATATGACCAATCCATCTACTTATCGTGACATAATGACAAAAGTGAAGATAGGTATTTTTTTCCTACATTTGTGGAATTAAAAATTAAAATAAATTATTTATTGTTTATAGGAATTGATCCAGCATTGTGGGAACTGGGCAAGCAAAAAAATCCTGACCCAAAGAAATTGATACCTGTTGTAAAAGTGGGATTTCAGGAATTACAGAAACAGTTCAAGTATCAAGAAGAATATGGTAATAAAATTCATAATAGTATGAAGAATATTATGGATGATATAAGACAATTAAGTTGTATGCAGACGACAATTAAAGTTACCATTCAGAATTTTAAGTTGAAACAGACAAATATAATGCGCCGAGTTCTAAAATTGGTGTCAGCACAAGAGGTTGAAAGGAAAAAAAATCTACCACTAGAAGAAATAGAGGATCAAATTCGACTGCGATTAGAAAACTTGTATATGCAGCTGCAGGACCTCAAGGGATGTTTGAATGAACTAATGGCTCAGTCTATAAAGCCTGGTAGTTTTCCGCGAGCCCAACGGTATGGACTGGTTGTTGACAAAGTGCAGGATATATTACAATACCTAAAATGGCAGCAGGATGCACTTCAGGCTATAGTTAACATACTTAAGGAAGATATACAAGTGGTCGTTAACATAAAGAAGAACATCAGCTAAGTTTTGAGAGTTAAGGAAATTGGCTAACCGTCAACCAACTTCCCCAAACCACATTCAAACATTGGTAATTAACCCTATCATTGTTTAACACCTCCCTCCACCCTTTCAGGGAGGGTATGATGCTACACTGAATTTTTTTTTGTTTGTAACTAGCAACACACATTGAACTGATGATATTTCACTCTCTCAGGGAGGGTATGATGCTACACTGATTTTTTGTTTGTAACCCGCAACACACACATTGAATTGATGATAGTCAATAAATTAAATTTTAGTCTAGTTCCTTTTTTTTTTTTTTTTTTTTCACATACAGTAAGTGCACTCTGCCCATTAGGCAAAGTATTATAATAATTTTGCTAGATATTGATGACACTGACATTTTAACGGAAACTTGAAATAATTGACCTAGAATGTAACAACAATGTTTGTGTTGTCTTACAGGAATAATTTAGTCAAATAAGCACAAACTATAAACTGCCAGCTTAACCAAGAAAGCCTGCCAGTGATTGGTCAATATAAAATATTCAGCGTGTGAGGGTTAATATCAGAGTCAGTCGATTTTGCTCCAGCATGGAGGACACACCTACAATTTCCTCTCCATTAACATGTGGACAGAAACAACAAGAAAGAAGTGATAATAACGATACTAGTGTTGATGAAGAACCATTACCTTCATCATCCACGTCTTTACCATTGGGACAAAAAGTTAATGAAGGGTGTGAGAGAGAAGAAGAGGTGATACAAAAAAAGGAATTTGAATTAAAAATTAACCAAATGTTGGAAAAAGGTGGGCATGGAAGCCGGAAAATTTTCACTCGAGATAAATTAGCCCAATACATCGAGGAAGTCAAAAATGCTAAATTGAAACTGACTACAAAGACCTCTCATGAATATGATCTATTGTCTCGATATGATGTCAAAAATCTATTTGGGGATGATGTCTTAGTAACCATCGACGAAACTGAACGAAGAATGAAGCGGGGGACAAAGCGTAAACTGACCAGTGACAATCGTCATTCTACTACGGCTGTAACAACAACAACAACAACAGGAGCAACAACAGCTGATCCTGGCCGGATGTGTCGTCGTTTCATACATCAAGGGCAATTGTATGATACGATTTATGATGCACACAGAGCAGTTTGTCACGGAGGAGAAAAAAGAACTTATTTTGAAGCAAGTAAAACTATCGCTAACGTCACTCAACAATCGGTGAAACTCTTTATTTCACTCTGCCACATATGTAATTTGAAACGACTTCCTCGACGAAAAAAGGGGGTAATACGGCCCATTGTATCGACCAGTTTTGCGGAGCGAGGACAAATGGATTTAATAAATATGCAAAAAGAAGGAGGATGTGTGTATAAATATATTTTACATTATCAAGATCATTTAACAAAGTTTTCGGTTTTACGAGCTCTTCGCAGTAAACGGGCGATTGAAGTGGCACGCCACTTACTCGATATATTTGCTCTCTTGGGAGCCCCACGAATTCTGCAGAGCGATAACGGCCGTGAATTTGTGGCAGAGGTGATTCAAGAGCTAAAAAACGAAATGTGGCCCAACATGCTCCTCATTAATAGCAAACCTCGTCATCCACAGAGCCAAGGGAGCATTGAACGTGCGAATGGGGATGTAATCAAAATGCTTGGCAGTTGGATGTGTGAGAATCAAACGCGAGATTGGTCAGCTGGACTTCCCTTTGTGCAATTCACCAAAAACACAGCATATTCACGTGGAATTGGCATATCGCCTTACAAGGCAGTTTTTGGTATAGAACCGCCAATAATTATGAAGATTCGTCTTTCGCCCTCAATATATAGCCAATTGTTCAATAACTGTCACTATGATGACAATGAAGAAGAAGAAGAAGAAGAAGAAGACAAAGAGGAAGAAGAAGAAGAAGACAAAGAGGATGAAGAAAAAAGAGGCAAAGAAGCAAAGGTAAAATTCCTTAATATTTATTGGTTTTGTTTTCAGTTCAACCTTGGAAAACAAAAGTCCTCAATTAATTTCTGTATACTAAAATTTTTTTTTTTTATATAATTGCAGTATTCCCTGTCATCATCAAGTCCGCTGCTGCGTCAGATTTCTTCACCGTTGCCAGACATGGAAGAAATAATTTTTGATGAGGTTGAGGAGGTTACTGTTACTGTTGCTGCTGGTGCTACAACTGCCTCTACTTCCATATTATCCCTGCCACAAATACCGCCACCTTCATTACCCCCTATATTATCACCACCAACACCATCATCACCTGGTATTGTGCTGTCGCCTAAAGTAATAATAAATAGAAGATTATGTAATTTAGAAGATGGTAAACCTAATGATAATAATAATTCTGAAGTAAATAACGATTCATATAATTTACATATTGAAAATTTAGGAACTATTAGAAGCAAAGTTTATGAGCGTCAGATAACTAATGCCTCAAAAATGTTACAATTGTCATCGGCAAATGTAACACCTGTTAGCCTATATGATAGTGTTAATGTGATAATACCTAAAGAAGATAGGGAAAACAAAACAGGAATGCGAACAATCAGTGGAATTATCATCGAAATAGACAATGAAAGAGATTTATATCGTGTAGCTACAAAATTTGGAACAATTAATCAATATCTATCAAGAAACGATTTTGATAAAACAATCGAAAGAATAATGCCAAGCGAAATTAATAAGAATCAACAACTTGGGCTTCGTGAGATTGTTCGTAGACAATCAAATTACTTTCTCAGTGATAATAGGCACTTGAAACAATTAGTATGCCACTGTAAACTTTTATCTTGTTTAAATCATAGATGTATTTGCAAAAGAAATAATCAGAAATGTACCCAAAAATGCCGGCATAATGAAAATTTATGTAAAAACTCATAGCACCAAAAAGTAAAATGCCGTTTCGCTCGTTTTTCAATATATATATGGTTGGTTTGGTTTAAATACTCATCAGTAAAGAATTATATTTTGTATTTGGGCTTATTATTTATTACCAGTTCACAAACTGTTATATTGATTCTGACAGAGGTGAGGAGACTAAAAATAATCTAATGAACTCAGCCTTATTAGGTAAATGGGGTCTTTCTTGCACAGTAGGCTGAGACGTTTGTTCTCTGGCATAGAACGTACTTCTTAGCCACTATGCAAAAAAGACCCCATTTGCCTAATAAGGCAGAGTGATTTTCTTGTTGTGTTAGTTTATTTAAGTTAATTCGTTTTAACTCAAATATAAACAAATTAACTTAAACAAACATGAAAGTTGTAGGCCAAGTGCGACGTCCCCTAAAGCCTATAAAAAATTAGAGGTCATTCATACAATTAACTATAGTATTTGGAGGAGCCACTTTGCAATTTCCGAGAACACACCAGATTACATCAGACTTCTGAATTACAAAAACGTTTCCTCTAGGGAATAGCAAATGAGTATATATGACAGGAAGGATTTTGATATTTCGAGTCAGTAACCCAAGACAGACATATGGGCTGAATAAGTATTGGTCATCATTATTTGATATTATATAACCATCAATTAGGTTATGACTGAATCTATCAAATATCTGAGACTCATATACGAGACCAACTGGCTCATAACACTTTACATACTGTGGATACCTATTTATTTGCCCACTCCTCCTGCGAGTACAACTCCATCTTTTCTTTAAGGCTCCCATGACATAAGTTTTTTCGTCCATATTCTGATTACTGGTTCCTAAAGCCATTACGCCTAAGGTTATAGGCTCTTTCAATATTTCAGCCCTTTTATAACCAAATTTATATAATATTAGCGAAGGTACACAGAGACCAATGGGAATTTTCTTGCCTTGTAATTTACATTTTATAGTCCTCTTTGCAGTACCTTCCCTTTCATGTAATGTCGTTGAAGAAGCATTACAAAGGTCAGGTATTTTTAACCTCTCGAATATTGAAAGAAATGGAATATTATACTCATCTTCATTAAACCACTCACAGATTTTTCGTTTCCTTTTAATTTCAAAACGGGGATGAATAAATGTCAACCTTAGATCTACTGGATACAATTTACAAACTTTTTGATCTGTTTTAAATGAAGGAAAAATTCCACATCTTTCGGCATCAGTATCCATATTTTTTATTACTTCTTCATAAAATCTCCCAACTATATCGGAAAAGTTGGGAGGTTCTCCATTGTCGAGGGTACCATTTGCAACTGTGAACTTTGATGTAATTTGTTCTTTCCATGTAATGTAGTTTTTAGGTAGCAATACTCGTATTGACGGAGACTCAATAAAGTATATCAATACTGGTACATCTTCCGGATGTATTAATTCAGGGATTGCTATGAACCCTCCTTTTTTTGTTTTTTCATATTTTACAAGTGTATAACCTGAATATTCGATGGGAATGAAGTTTGAAAGTTTATCAACAAGCCAGTCCTTCCCAATGAGGCAATATATTTTAATATCTTTATAATTGTTCAACACGCCTAATGTAGCAGAGGCATATTCTCCACAAATGGCAGCTGATCCTCTTGCTTGATCAATTATGTAGCTGGCAAGTTTCATTTTAGGGGTATGGATTGAAATCATAATTGTAATCTTACCTAATAAAAAATATATCCTTTTATAATGAATAAATATAAAAAAAATCCACTATATAAAGAAGTGTGTGACCAAGAAAATCAAAGTCATTAATCCTATAAATTAAGGTAATGGATTGGAATCAATTATTAGTATTATTATTAATATTGACCGTAAGAAAAAGTACTACTGTTTGTTTTGCTCATTCTATAATTCCATGGGCTCCATTATCTATTAAAACTCCATATATGACATTTATAAATGACCCATTCCATCCTACATGGCAAACAAGACATCAACAATCAAAAACAAAATTATTTAAAGAAAAAGTAATGATCCCAACTGTTTATAATATTTCATTTTCAATAACATGTGGTGCATGTTATACATACTCTTATTTCTTATATCCAAAATTAACTATAAATGTAGATATAAATGAAGAAACAGAGGGACGCTTATTATACGAAACTTTTCCAGATCATAATAAATACTATATAGGATGTAAAATATATGAATGTAAAATGACCACGGTTAAGATTAAATTAAATAACCCTTTGGAAACATTAGAGGGAAGAATAATTTGTCATTTGAATCGTGGTATTCAACATACTAAAGAAATTCTACTCTTTAAAGGAATAAGTAGAGTAGAAATACGTAAAGTAGAAAACAACCAGTGTGCACTTCCTGTTAACTTAACATTGTTGAATTCTTTCATTTCAAGCCGAACTTTTAGTAAAAATGAAGATATTTGCTATATATATCCGATAGTAAGTAGTACTAGATCGTTTCTTTTCAAAGAGGAAACACCGTTATTAGTATACCAGATTAACTATACACATCAATCAAATCATGTTGGATTATCTCAAGAATTGTGTTTTAAATTCCAATGGTTGTTTTGGGTTTTGGGTTTGGGGCATTTTTTGATACATTAGACATTGATAAAGAAATAGTTTAAGTTTTTGATGGGATGTTGATGTTTATTAACATAAATTTTAGTTTAAAGTGGTTCGGGAAGTTCGTATGAAATATACTCTCCTATTTCTTCCTGCCTTTTTTTTTTTTTTTTTTTACTTTTAACACATATAATATAATATAATTGAATAATTAATAAACTTACTGAAATTATAATTATTATTATACACAAAACAAACAAATATTGATGCATATAGGTAATAGCATGCGAATCAATACTTTTTTTACAATTACCAATACACTGTGCTATATAGAGTGTCCCATTTAAATCTTCTCGAAGAACTTTAAGTATAGGACGAGTCTTATTATTATATGTTGTTATATTGTCAAGAATGCTATCTTGTTCATCCAATATTTTAATATTATTCTCATCGTACACAAATTTGATAACAACAGACGACATTCTATTTAAGGTATCACACTTTTCTGATAATTTATTAACATTATTCACAACCTTTATTTGTGAATGACTGTGATCCAAACATAGTGTCTTTCTTTGACCATCTATTAAAAACTTAACATAGGTATCTGCTAAGGGCGTCAGAATAAGATATTCCTCTTCGTTACCTGAGGCAGCAATTTGTAAATCATATTTCATTGATGATGATAATTTTCTGTATGGCCAGCCTTGAGGGCAACCTAGAAGAATATTGATATGGCTAAATATTACAAATCTTCCTATTAATTTACTTGTTGTGTTTTGATTCAGTCGTCTTTTCATTGGTAATTGAAATTTATTTAATATAAATAGTTGTGAAACATTCCCAAATTTTAACTCTGCATTTAACCATTTATGTTGTTCTGTATTATTATATCCTAATAATTCATTTAAATTTCTATCGTAATAAATAGATATTATAAAATTGAGGTTATTTCTTACAAACCAAAATTTAATTGAATCTTCAAATATTGTCAATCTTTTTCCATTTTCGTTGACTGCACATTCAGTATATAAATGGGGATTGTGACTAACTATTACTCGTACTGATAACAAAACAAGAAGAAATATCTTTCGTGAAATTGTATTCATTTTTTTAAAAGGTAAGAGTATTATTTCGATGTGTCAGGGTGGTGTTGTGAATTCTAGTGGTCTCAACGGAATTCCCCCACCCCCCTGCCTCCATCCGGGAAAGTCCCATCCTGTCAGGGTATAAATATTAAAGGACTCGAGGTTCCACACACATCAGTGTGTCCCTGCTACACCCAACAGTATGGACCATGGGGTCCCTACTATAAATCACCTCTCTAAGGGTTTAGCAAGAGATTTCTCCAGTAAAGTAAAAGGTGAGTTGCAAATCTTTTCTGTTTTTAAGGTGCCGTGACCCTGGAAGCCATTCACAGAGATAAGATTTTATTAGCTTGTAGTCTTTGCGATACAGAATGGTGATGATCATACATACTTCATAGGATCAATTCAAGTGTATAACTGTCGAGTTCCTTGTCCGAAACTCAGGACAGATGTGGTGGCTATAAAATGAAAAATCAGAGCAAAAGATTTTCCTAGCCATAGCTGGTTATTTATTTATTTTTTATTTTTTTTTATAGATCCAGATTCTGAAATTCAGGATACAAGGAAAAGAAGCGTGTCCTTTTCCGAAAATATGGAAAAAAAAATGATGGATGAAGATTTTAATTGGACTCCTACTTACTCGCCTCCTCTAATTTCTTTAGATCAATCTTCCTTCCTTGCCACAACACACCCACCATCTCATTCTCATTCTCCTTCTCCTCCTCCAATTAGTTATCTAGATAAATTTTCCAGTACAATTTCTATGACTTTTAAAAGTTCCAAAACCCCACCTCCTTCTCCTCCTCCTTCTCCTCCTCCTTCTCCTCCTCCTTCTCCTCCTTCTTCTCCTTCTCCTCTTCCTCCTCCTCTTCCTCCTCCTCTTCCTCCTCCTCCTTCTCCTCCTCCTTCTCCCCCTCCTTCTCGTCCTTTTCCTCCTTCTTCCCATCCTCCTCATCCTCCTCCTCCTCCTCCTCCTTCTCCTTCTCCTCCTTATTCTCTAAGACTTAACCTGGCCCAGCCCCTTCAATTACCAAACAAATAATGACTAACAAACACACAACTTAGTTATTTATTTGTTTCATTTCGTTTGTAGATGACAAAAGTTCCTCAACGCCGCCCTCGTCGTCGTCATTTATGTCGACCTATCTTTCTACACACCAAAAAAATAAGAAAAGAAGATGCCCAGAGATATGGCGAAGCAATTAAGGAACTGGAACCACCTGATAGGCTGTGTATCACTCTACCAACCGTTCTCAGGACTCCTGAAGAAAGGATTTTAAGGAGTAAGCCATGTCAAAATAAATGTAATTTTTTTTTGACCTTTGACCCTTTTGAAACGAAAGATATGCACTTTGAGTTTCAAGCCAAACAAAGTACTATTACTTTTGCTAATGTAAGGATATATTTGGGATCATCACATGATATTTTTGAAATTTTCAAAAGAATTTTATATATTATTCCTAATGTTAACTTAGCCAAAATATTTAAGATTATCCCATCTTATGAGGATAAAGAGGTTTTGAACCTCTCTAACAACCTTAAAGCAAATTTTTCAATCGACATATATAAGTGTATTTTTACAAAATTTTATAGGAAATTATTCACACCTGACATTATAAGCCAATTGGTTCATCACATTGGCTACTAGAGCTAGCTGGTGTCTTAAATAATCACTAAATGTTAATATCATCATTTGAAATTTTAGTTTAAGTTGATGTTTCACATTAATTTAGTTGAAGTTATACTTCTTGGAATAGTACTGAATAATCATGTCTTTTTTAATAAATATTAAAAAAATGAGTGAATTCCTCGAAAATACTGAAGAAATTGATTTTTATCTACAAATAGATCCGTTATATATTGATAAGACGGAATTTCATATTTTAAAAGTTTGGGATATTATAAATAAACATAAAAATTCAAATGTAACATATAACAATATTCTAAATTTATTCTATAATAATGAATGTGAAATATTTTCCAATGAAATATATTTGAAATTAGTTAATGGTTTTTATATTCCCAAATTTGATATAATACTTAATGTTATTTGAAATTTAAATTAAATTTAATGTTTATAAAAACTGTATATAAATTTATTATATTTGTTATTAATTAATCCCAATATACATGAATATTTCTCTTTTCTTTTTGAATAGCTTCTACTAATAATAATATTACATCTTTCATAAGAAACGAAGAGCTAACTTTTATATCATTTTGCTTAATAATTATTTCGAAAGGTGACCTAAAAATAGTGAGTGTTTTTTTATTCTCACTTTGGTACCAACACTTATTACAATTTCCTCTCTTTACCACAACATTTTGGAGATTAGGTAAATATAATACCCAAGAATTTAACAGCTCTTCAAATTGTTTTACTTCTGATGGTACAGCTATAATTAAGTTCTCTGATTCTTCAATATACTTTATAATATCTGTAAACTTTTGTCTTACTCTCTTTTGGTAATAAGGCTCGTCAGCCATTATGTCAAGTTTCAATAATAAATAATAATAGGAGGATTCAGCTTCCAGTCCCTCTTAAAAGACTTATGTATGTACAAAGGAGCAGCAATATAAAGAAAATTATAGAATATTAAAAAAAATATGAAAATTGGTAACAAGAATTTGAAGAAAATACTGTTGTAGTTGGCCTGACAGAATTCAGTGTCGTGCGCCGATCATATTTGCATGATAAATATTTTACTTCTGACATATATAGGTTCTCTGATTCTACAATATCCTTTATATTATCTTGTAAGCTTTTCTCTCTCTCTATTGTTTAGTGATAAGGATCATGTACCAATATGGCGAGTGTTTCATTCATATATCGATGTATTGAGACTTCAATAGAATTTATTAGTATCAATGAAATTAAACAGGGACACTTATCCACTAGAAATAATATTTTTGAAATAATTATTAATAATAATAATAATAATAATAATAATAATAATAATAATAATAATAATAATAATAATAATAATTTAGGAGGAGGAGGAGGAAATGTAATTAGTCGTCCTAGGTTGGTTTTAAAACGATCGCTGCATCAACCAAAAATTAAACAATTTTAAAAAAAAAACTCAGAGATAATTACACAAAAATGTGCTGAATTATTATGTAAGGAGCCATATAATGAACTCTTAGCAATGAACCAAAAATGGCAATGTAATATTTTTTGTCCTTTTCATGAAGTTCGTGGTAAATCTCGTACACCTTCAGGTAGACTTTATATTCATCATCATCGTTTTCACTGTTATTCCACAAATTGTAATAAAAGTGTTTCAACTGAGAAACTCCTAAATTTTCTCTTAAATAAAAACCAAAAATGATTTCTTCGACATACCAATATTTTCTTCAAATTCCTGTTATAATTTTCGTACTTTTTTTTATATTTTTTAATTTTCTTTATATTACTGATCGTTTTTACATTCATAGTTTTTTACGTCAAAGTATTAAAGAGGGAATTGAAGCTGAAGAAATTGCATTTGAAGAAAGACACGAATTTATTGATCTACAAGGTTGGCTAAATTATAATGAATATGATAACAATAATGACATTAAAATCAATAAATGTAAGGGAATGATTTTAAAAGTAGATAGTTCTCAGTCACATGACAATCAAATTTGTCAAAAACTTGGGGGCCGTAAATGTGGACGTTATTTAGAAAAGGTCGCAATACCTATATCATCTTCTACTAGCAATATAAAATATTATTATGGAGGTGGAATCCTCAAACCAGGATGCACATACTGTCTTTGGAAACAACCAGAAGAAAAATTCTGTGACCCAGTATGGGGTTTTCTACAGTATTCATTTGAAGAAGATCGATGGAAGTGTAAATCCTACCTACCAGGTCTTTATAACGCAACTACAAATAGATTAACTGCATGTGAACCAGGAGGAACTTTGGTTAAAATTACCAATGGGCAGGATGAAGTAGTGGACCTTACTCAAATGACCCCCCAAGACTTTTTTATACCATTAAAAGAACAAGAAAAATATATATGTCGATGTTCCCCTGGATATATTTCTAATCCAGATATCTCACGTTCAGCCTGTTTCCGCGATCCTTGTCTGGTACATTTACCATCTGGTGTAATTACAGCTCCAGGTTATTCTAATGGTCTATGTAACTGCGGTCCTATGTATACTAACTTACATGACAATAAACATTTTCCGTGTACAGCGTGTCCGGATCCCCATTTTGATGAGGAAAAACAAGAATTATCTATTTGGATGAAGTGTAAGATTGATAAAAATAATATTGAAATACATAAAGGAACATATCCATGTTCAAATTTGGAAGATATTGAACGTGGATGTGCAAAGGTAATTTTAAAGGCAAAATTTGTATCCAAGACTGATTTGATTGATTACGAAAATACCGAAAAATTTTTTAATCGATTTATGAATTCACTCAATATTAAAAACAAAACTAAATAATGTTTGCATGTAACTCTGATGGTAGTATAGAAATCCCATTATCTTATTTCAAAAAATTACACTTTTATCCTCCTGCTTTACCTTTAGGAACAATTGTTCTAACCAACTATCATCATCATAATATTAATAATGTTGATAAGAATGATGATGATGTTACCTTTGAAAATAATAGTGTAGAAGACTTACAATTATTTGTACAATACTTACTCATAAAATTGAAAAGGAAATTTATTATGAAATTGGATTCCCATTCAGTCTGTGATTACTCTCCTAATATAAATAATGTTGCACAGTTCTTAGAAAATGGGAGTGGGAGTGGTAAAATTAACATTTTATTTATTAATATTCCAATTTTCTTTTTCCCTGATATTAAAAAAGATGAGCCATTACATAAACGGATATTACGAGTTGTATCCAACACTCATAAAATTACTCAGCTAGTGGAAGAATATATGTCTTCAAAATACAAATCCTCACAGAAAAAATAATGTTATATGATAACGTTACAACTTGTTTTGAAAATTATGGCATTAAATGTCTCTGTAATACAAATTTTCGAATGGATTATTTTGAACAAATGACTAAACAAAAATTCAAATTTTCCTTTTTTACAGTAGGAAATGTAACCACTTTTCTTGAAAGAATATATGGGAGAGACAATTTAAAACATCCGATATGGTCTTTGTCAGTACACACAACAACACCGGAAGAGTCCGTTATGGTTTTGAGAATCTTAAACGTGAAATTTTGTAATGGATGTAAGAAAGAAATAATAGGAGATGGTATACCTTCGTCTTACCATACTGGATCGCTAAAAATTGTTTCAAACAATCCTCCTTCAGTTCAATATTTTGATAATACAGGACGTGAGTTGTTTCAGAGTATAAGCAAAAGTAATAATTTTGTAGCAACGGCTGCCTACTATCTCTATTGTGCATTAAGTGATGATGAGTATCCCTTATGTAATTTATATGGGAAATGTTTTTGTAATGAAAATTACCGATGGAATTATATTTTATCTGTTCTGAAGAAAAGCTTCAAACCTAAGGAGATGTCACAATCAAAAATTGAAGATGCAGTTCATTTTATATATGGAGATAAACCATACTTTTTAAACATAACAAATAAGGAAAATAATCAATATCATATTGTTATATCAAATTTAAAATTTCGATGTTTCAAAGAACGAGGTTCAATGAATATTCTTTATGATCAGGAAAAATGTTGTATTCAAGTACAATTTTTAGATGTTTATGGAAACATTTTACCAACTTCTTGGTTTAAATTATTCGATGAATATTATTATATCCAAATTGGTATTCGCAAAGTTATTACTCCCATAATGTTATTAGCATTTGTAAGTCATTATTATTATTTTGTATTTAGGGATTTTGAAGTTGGCATGTATTGTTCGTTCTTCAAATGGATTAATGATGAAAATAGTGATAATATAGATTATAATTATGATACAGAGGCAAGTAACGACTACAAAGAATATGGAAGTAGTGATTATGAAAGTAGTGATGAAATATTTGTTTAATAAAAAGAATATATATATATATTTTTTCAGTTTTTTATTAATTTTATTTAAAATAAATGTTTATAAAATAAATAAATAATATATAAAATGACTTTGAGTGACTTTTTGTTTGTTTTATTTTTATATAAAATATCGAATTTAACTATAAAGGGGAAAATATTATTTCAGTTTTCTTAAATTTTATCTCAAATTATAAAGTAACTATGAATATTTTAATCAAAATGTATATTTTGTTTTTTTTATTTTAAATATAAATAAAAAATTATACATAAAATTAATAATATTATATATTTAATATCTATGATAAATAAAATTATGTTTATAAAATTAACAAAACTTAAACATCAAAAATTTTATATTATATAGAAAGGTTTATAAGTTTTATTTTGCAATAAAATTTGGAAAAATATATAAATCCATAAAGAATTAATTGATTCTCTTCTTTTTTTTTGCCTTAATTAAAAAAAAAACAATACAAAATTTGGAGTTATAAATAAAATTTGATGTCTTATTTGGGAAACTATTCAAGATCTGATTTGCCTAATAAGCCAATGAATGGTCCACCACCGGCTTATGGTCCACCACAGGGTCCCCACTGACCACAGGCTGGTGGTCAACCCCATTTTTTTCCACAAAATATTTTTTATGGATGAGATACCATATCTAAAAAAAAAAAAAAAAAAGAATGATGTGCTGTTACACTGCCCCTAGATATCATTCGGTTCCCAAGAGTTCAACTTAATCAAACCAGAAATGCTGCTCTTCAAATCAAGGGTCTTAAAATGTTGAATGCCGTTCCCAATCATATCAAAGACTGTACCTCTCCCAACTAGTTTAAGAAAAAAAATGTAAAGTGAGTATAATAAGAGTTTTGGTGAACTTTTGGGATTCCTGTGTCTGTGTGTGTGTGTGTGTGTCTTTGTGTCTTTGTGTGTGTGTGTGTGTGTGTGTGTGTGTCTTTGTGTGTGTGTGTGTGTGTCTTTGTGTGTGTGTGTGTCTTTGTGTGTGTGTGTCTTTGTGTCTTTGTGTGTGTGTGTGTGTGTGTGTGTGTGTGTGTGTGTGTGTGTCTTTGTGTCTTTGTGTGTGTGTGTGTCTTTGTGTCTTTGTGTGTGTGTGTCTTTGTGTCTGTGTGTGTGTGTCTTTGTGTCTTTGTGTGTGTCTTTGTGTGTGTGTGTCTTTGTGTCTTTGTGTGTGTCTTTGTGTGTGTGTGTGTGTGTGTCTTTGTGTGTGTGTGTGTGTCTTTATGTGTGTGTAAGTGTGTGTGTGTGTGTGTAAGTGTGTGTGTGTGTCGTTGTGTGTGTGTGTGCGTCGTTGTGTGTGTGTCTTTATGTGTGTTTAAGTGTGTGTGTCTTTGTGTCTTTGTGTGTAATTACCTAAGTGTAATTACCTAAGTGTAGTTACAGGATGAGAGCTACGCTCGTGGTGTCCCGTCTTCCCAGCACTCTTTGTCATATAACGCTTTGAAACTACTGACGGTCTTGGCCTCCACCACCTTCTCACTTAACTTGTTCCAACCGTCTACCACTCTATTTGCGAAGGTGAATTTTCTTATATTTCTTCGGCATCTGTGTTTAGCTAGTTTAAATCTATGGCCTCTTGTTCTTGAAGTTCCAGGTCTCAGGAAGTCTTCCCTGTCGATTTTATCAATTCCTGTTACTATTTTGTACGTAGTGATCCTATCACCTCTTTTTCTTCTGTCTTCTAGTTTTGGCATATTTAATGCTTCTAACCTCTCCTCGTAGCTCTTGCCCTTCAGTTCTGGGAGCCACTTAGTAGCATGTCTTTGCACCTTTTCCAGTTTGTTGATGTGCTTCTTAAGATATGGGCACCACACAACAGCTGCATATTCTAGCTTTGGCCTAACAAAAGTCATGAACAACTTCTTTAGTATATCGCCATCCATGTATTTAAATGCAATTCTGAAGTTAGAAAGCATTGCATAGGCTCCTTGCACAATATTCTTAATGTGGTCCTCAGGTGATAGTTTTCTATCTAGAACCACTCCTAGATCTCTTTCTTTATCAGAATTCTTTAAAGATTTCTCACATAATATATAGGTTGTGTGGGGTCTATGTTCTCCTATTCCACATTCCATAACATGACATTTATTAACATTAAATTCCATTTGCCAAGTGGTGCTCCATATACTTATTTTGTCCAGGTCTTCTTGAAGGGCATGACAATCATCTAAATTTCTTATCCTTCCTATTATCTTAGCATCATCAGCAAACATGTTCATATAATTCTGTATACCAACTGGTAGATCATTTATGTACACAATAAACATCACTGGTGCAAGAACTGAACCCTGTGGTACTCCACTTGTGACATTTCTCCATTCCGATACATTGCCTCTGATTACTGCCCTCATTTTTCTATCAGTCAGAAAATTTTTCATCCATGATAGAAGCTTACCTGTCACCCCTCCAATATTTTCCAGTTTCCAGAACAACCTCTTATGTGGAACTCTGTCGAAAGCCTTTTTTAGGTCCAGATAGATGCAGTCAACCCAGCCATCTCTTTCCTGTAATATCTCTGTGGCCCGATCATAGAAACTGAGTAAATTCGATACACAGGATCTTCCTGATCGAAAACCATACTGTCTGTCTGATATTATATCATTTCTCTCCAGGTGTTCTACCCATTTAGTTTTGATTAGCTTTTCCAATACTTTCACTATTACACTTGTCAATGATACAGGTCTATAATTGAGGGGGTCTTCCCTGCTGCCACTTTTGTAGATTGGAACTATGTTAGCCTGTTTCCACACGTCTGCTACGATTCCTGTACACAGGGATGCCTGAAAGATCAGGTGAAGTGGAATGCTGAGCTCAGATGCACATTCTCTCAGAACCCATGGTGAAACGCCATCTGGGCCAGCTGCTTTGTTCCTCCCGAGCTCCTTTAGCATATTTTCCACTTCATCTCTAGACACCTCTATCCGCTCTATGTTGTTCTCTGGAATTCTTATTGTGTCTGGTTCTCTGAAGATTTCATTTTGTACAAACACACTTTGGAACTTTTCATTTAATGTTTCACACATTTCCTTTTCATTTTCCGTGAATCTGTTTCCCATTTCCAACCTCTGGATATTATCCTTTACCTGCAATTTGTTGTTTATGAATTTGTAGAATAGGCCCGGTTCTGTTTTACATTTATCTGCTATCCCTTTTTCAAAATTTCTTTCTGCCTCTCTCCTTACTGCTGTATAATTGTTTCTCGCATCTTTGTATCGCTGGTATGTTTGGGGGTTTGGCCTCTTCCTATACTGATTCCATTTTTGTGTCTTTTGGTCTCTTGCCCTCTCACAATTTCTGTCGAACCAATCCTGTTTTTTGGTCCTGCATCTCTGTTTTGGTATGAATGTTTGTGTGCCTTCCTCGTATAGTTTTAAAAATTTGGCATACATTTCATTTACTTCCCTGCCTAGCAACAATTCTGTCCAATTACACTCATTAAAAAAATTTCGAAGTTCCCCATAGTTGCCTCTCTTTAAATCGAGTTTATCAACTGTTTCAATGTCCCCATTTTCTTCTAGATGATATCTTAAAGCATATTTAATGTCTAACAGGACGTGATCACTCTTTCCCAAGGGAGGAAGGTACTGGATGTCAAAAATCTCTTCTTCTTTCCTGGTGAATACTAGATCCAGTACTGACGGTATATCTCCTTCCCTCATTCTTGTGGCTTGCTTTATGTGTTGATACAAGAATGTCTCCAGAATGAGGTTCACAAATCTGCATGTCCAAAAGTCCTCCGTTCTTGCTTCATAGGCCTCCCAGTCTATTGCTCTAAAGTTGAAGTCCCCCAGTATCAACAGTCGTGATTTATCTTTATCTGCTTGTACAATAATATCTCTCATGACCATTATGAGGCCCTCTCGTTTGTCATCCAGTTCTTCCTTTGTCCACGTGTTGCTTGCTGGTGGGCTGTAGGTATTTACAATTATCAGGTTATCATCCTGATTCCAGACCTGCAATGCCATTATGTCAATATCTCGAGGGTTTTCAAATATTAACTCTTTTACCTTCAGGTGTTTTTTCACCAGTACAGCCACTCCTCCTCCCTTCCTAGTTTTCCTGTCACGTCTCCAAACTGAGTAGCCTCTTGGGAATATGACTTCATTTATTATATTTCCTTCAAGTTTCGTTTCTGATAATGCAACAATATCTGGGACCCTAAGCTGGATTATATCTTGCAACTCCAAAGTTTTTGACCTCACTCCATCAATGTTGGTATATACAATTTTCAGGAACATGTTCCCTTTTCCTTTGCTCTTTACTCCCCCTTCCACTACTGATCTTGTTGCTTTGTTTTTATGTACCATTTCACAAGCTTTCCAGTCCCTGTCACTTTGTAAAAAAAAGAATTTCTGTCTTCTTCATTTCTATCCCCATTTAGACGTTTTGCCTCAATTAAGTTCATTTTCAGCTTTTCTCTGTCTTCCTTGGAGAGGTCTTGTCTTATTGACCAAGATTTGCCAACCTCATCACTCTGCAGATTCCTGGCATTTCTTAGCACTTCCATCATGTGTGTGTGTGTGTGTGTGTCTGCGTGTGCGTGTGTGTGTGTGTGTGTGTCTGCGTGTGCGTGTGTGTGTGTCTTTGTGTGTGTAAGTGTGTGTGTCTTGGTGTCTTTGTGTGTCTTTGTGTGTGTGTGTGTCTTTGTGTGTGTAAGTGTGTGTGTCTTTGTGTGTGTGTGTGTGTCTTTGTGTGTCTTTGTGTGTGTGTGGGTGTGTGTCTTTGTGTGTGTGTGTCTTTGTGTGTGTCTTTGTGTGTGTGAGTGTGTGTGTGTCTTTGTGTCTTTGTGTGTGTGTGTGTGTGTGTGTCTTTGTGTGTGTGAGTGTGTGTGTGTGTCTTTGTGTGTGTGTGTGTGTGTGTGTGTGTGTCTTTGTGTGTGTGAGTGTGTGTGTGTGTGTCTTTGTGTGTGTGTGTGTCTTTGTGTGTGTGTGTCTTTGTGTGTGTAAGTGTGTGTGTGTAAGTGTGTGTGTGTCTTTGTGTGTGTGTGTCTTTGTGTGTGTAAGTGTGTGTGTGTCTTTGTGTGTGTAAGTGTTTGTGTCTTTGTGTGTGTGTGTGTGTCTTTGTGTCTTTGTGTGTGTGTGTATGTGAGTGTGTCTTTGTGTATGTGTGTGTGTAAGTGTGTGTGTCTTTATGTGTGTGTTTTGGGTGTGTGTTTTTTATGTTTGAGTGTGAATTTGTGGGTGTATATGTTTTTGTATAAAAAAAAGATGAATAAAAAGGATAAACTTCCAATTAACATACAAATCGAACATATAAATAATGAGAAGTTTAACATTAAAAAAACCCCTGGATTATATTATTTTCCCCTGAGATTTAATCTAACAAGACAATTATTTATAGCTGATAAATTATATTATAATAATAATATCGATGATTCTCATATTACTTTTACTTATCCAAACAATCTTAGCAGAAGTCAATTAATATATCATAAAATTTATGACATGTCAGGACTAACAGCTGATAATAAATTTGTCTGGTATGAAAGATTTTTCACGCATATTCATAATCAAAATATTTTATATGAAAAGGATGATCAGGATTTTTCACTTTCAGTGTATTCTAGAACTCATTCCCCTTTTAAATTTGAAAAAACCAAAATGATACTTTTTATCAACGAGGTT
>NW_027190293.1:12500-45103 GCF_040958095.1 Procambarus clarkii | reverse complement strand
TGTGAGGCCGGCGCCGAAAAATTTTTGCTTATATACGCCGTCTCGAGGCGCTTGCTCGAGCGCCATTGGCTGCTCGACTCGCCTACGTCACCCCGTTGCCCCTCCCCTCCTTCCTTGGCTGCAGCCAACAGGCGGCTCACCTCAATCACTTATATCGCTGATTTTGCACTTATTTTTTGGATTTGTGCAAAAGTCATTCACAGGGACGTGAAACAGACGAGTAGGCAACTGCAGTTTGAAAGCGTTTGTGAGAAAGCCGTGGTCTATTCGACCACAAGCGTAAAGTAAGGGCAGGCAGGAGTTGCAATGCTACTAGTACGTCCGCCTCTTGATGGGATATAGTCGGGAAATCGTGCGGGCATTCGTCAATTCGATTCACACAACTACAACACCATGACTGGACGCGGCAAGGGAGGCAAAGGGACTCGGAAAGGGTGGCGCCAAGCGTCATCGTAAGGTGCTACGTGACAACATCCAGGGCCATCACCAAGCCCGCTATTCGTTCGCTTAGCTCGGTCGTGGCGGGCGTCAAGCGATTTCGGGTCTCATCTACGAAGAGACCCGTGGCGTCCTGAAGGTGTTCCTCGAGAAACGTCATCCGTGATGCTGTAAACCTACACGGAACACGCAAGAGGAAGACCGTCACTGCCATGGACGTGGTGTACGCTCTGAAGCGCCAGGGTCGTACCCTCTACGGATTCGGCGGATAAGAGCTTGGCTAATCCATCGATTCCACCCACCACCACCTCAAAACGGGACCTAATTAGGCCCTATACTTTTTTACTGAAGGGCTTAATAGACGATAACATAAATTGTTTTGATATCAGCTAGCACATTGGGTCTTATGAAATCTATTTTTTATCCTCGCATGCTTAAAGGGACTCTGATTGGGGGGGGGGGGGGGGGGAAGGTTTGTTACGTTATATACTAGCAGAGCAGGATCATTGGTGGGGGGGGGGGGGGTGGGGGGGGATGTGAGGGGGAGAGAGAGAGAGAGAGATCTTTCCCAACTCTTCCTTTTTACATGAGTGAGCTACCCGTTTTATTCATTTTATCCTTCTCAGAGCTGTTTTGATAGTATCCAAATGATGGTAAATGAAAAGGGAGGACACGAATATCTACCCAGAATTCAGGACTGGCAATCGATATGCATGTTTGAGTGAGAATCTTTTTCTCTCCAACTTAGGTATACGTTTTATGTCGTACCTAAAAGCGAGAACCACACTATTGGGACAAGTATGCAAGGCCCAATTTTCCTAACAAGCACAGTTAATTTTGTTATTTTCGAACATTTCTTTCCAAATTGGTTTATCCAATTAACAGTATTATATTAAGATCATGAATTGCTGGGTTAGGTTAGGTTAGCTTAGCTTTAGGTTAGGTTAGCTTAGCTTAGCTTGGGTTAGCTTAGGTTAGGTTAGGTTAGCTTAGCTTGGGTTAGCATAGGTTAGGTTAGGTTTGATTACATTTCTATGTTAGATTTAACTCAAATTCAAAACAATTGCCAGTCATTCGGCTTGTTAGTCAACTTGCCTCTAATAGGGGCAATTTGTCTAACAAGACTATTTAGTTTTGTGTGTATATATATATATATATATATATATATATATATATATATATATATATATATATATATATATATATATATATATATATATATATATTATTATAGCTTCAAGACTCTGAACCAATATAGAAGCATCAAGAGGAAGTGCTTGTGTTATGGGCCAATAGGCCTTCTGCAGTTACTTCCATTCTTATGTTTTTATTCCCATTGGTTCGTGTTTATCTTGTGTAAATGTCAATCACCTTACCCAAAACTTTGGTACCATATCACCTCACCCAATGTATATATATATATATATATATATATATAATATATATATATATAATTATATAATATATATATATATGTATATTAATAATATATATATATATAGATGTATATTATATATATATATATATATATATATTATATATATATATAATATTATAATAATATATAATATATATATAGATATATATATATATATATATATATATATATATATATATATATAATATATATATATATATATATATATATATATATATATAATATACAGAGTAAATCTACCCCAAAAGTAATGATTTATTTGTCTACAAAACTAAACTCTTTTTTGGAATCATATGAGGCCCCTCCACTGAGGGGGGAGGCCTGGATGTTTATTGTCATGTGTATTCATGCTGCTTGCATGTCGTCGTTTATTTTGCCTTTGTTGTTTTTTTGACAGCTTTCTTTGCCTTGGGTGGTTTGGGAGATTTTGAAGCTCTCTTTATTTTGGGCTTTTTGTTCCCAACAACAAGCTGCTGCTGCTGCTGCTGCTTCTTTTTCAAGGCTGTAGGTGGTTTGTTGCTTGTGGCGGCTTTCTTGGGAGTTACCACGGCCTTCTTTGCTGCTGTAGATGGTTTCTTGGTTGTGGTGGCTTTCTTGGGAGTTAGAACGGCCCTCTTCTCTGCTACGGCCAGCTTGAATGATCCACTAGCTCCACTTCCCTTGGTCTGAACAAGAATGCCGTCAGCCACTGCTTTCTTGAGAAATCTTCGGATGTAAATGGCGATCTTGGCAGCCTCGACTTTGTTGTTGGCAACAACGTACTGATTGATTGCTTGTAGAGACGAGCCCTTACGGTCTTTGAGTGCTGCGACCGCGGCTAGAACCATTTGACTAGTTTTCGGGTGAGCAACCTGGACGCGAGGTTTCCTGGTGGTGGCCACCACAGCAGCAGCAGCCGCAGCCTTCTTGGTAGGCTTTGCTTCTACCATGATGATGATGAACCAACCAAGGTGATGAGAGACGCTCAGACAGTCACGGGGGAATGATGCTGCCGCCGCTTGAGCCGAACCTATTTATGTGCCGGCACGGTACAGAAGCTGCAACCTGGCAACTCGTCCACCAATCACGACGGTTGGTTTTACGGCTCCGAAACCTGGATCCCATATCTTCTCTAAAATAGAAGCATTTGTTCATGTTCTTTGTAAAAGTATCATAAAGCAGGACAGATGAGACAAATATCATAAAAACTGAAGAGCAGATGAGCACACACATGTTTGTATTACAAAAGAAAATCCACAAATTCATTAGAAATTGGCAGGGCAGGCTGAGGAAGTAGGTAGATGTAAAATGTCTGTAAATGGCGAAAGAACATAAACCCAAGACTGAATAAACGATGTTAAATATCCATGCCAAGGAGACAAAAATATGTTAGGATACAATTACCATTAAGACACCACAAGCAGGTCCGTATCCTGCCGCGATGACTTAAAAGAGTTGGTTATTAGCCACAATGTGTAGGCAGTCTCATGCCAACGGCCATACCACGTTGAGAACACCGCTTCTCGTCCGATCAGCGAAGTTAAGCAACGTTGGGTTTGGTTAGTACTTGGATGGGTGACCGCCTGGGAACACCAAATGCTGTTGGCAATAATGTTTTTTGTTTTGTTTTGTTTTGTTTCGTTTGTTTTTGTTTGAATGGCTGGCTCCACGGGAAATTCACGGAGTTGTGTGGAATAAGGCCTGGTAAAATGAATTAATATGTATGTCATGTTTAAAACAAACTCGCTTAATATAGATATTGTGTGAGGCTTTATACAAAAACAAACAACCAAAACAAAACATGTTGTATATATATATATATATATAGCTTAATCCGGGTTTGAACTCGCAACTCCAAGAATACGCATCACTTATATACACTTTACCACTGGACCACTGCTGCAGGACACTAGCTTGATGCTGAGGTATCAATTTAATGACGTAAATGCCATTTCCACAAATAAATGATAATTAAAAAGTATTTGTATGTACAAATCTTTTCTGTTTAAAAGGCTACAATATCAGTTACTGATATAATTTGTGTTAATGTTTCTATACCCACAAGAAGGCATATTTTTGCTTATATGTAAAGGGTACGGAGAAGGAATCCACAGACCATCATTCCCCTCCCCTTCCCCTCCCCCCCCCCCCCCCCCCCCCCCCCCCCCCCCCCCCCACCCCCAACTCCCACCTACTACCACCACCACCACCACCACCACCACCAATCACCACCAATCACCACCAATCACCACCACCAATCACCACCACCACATCTAACCGAAAACCCCCTAACACATCAACCCTCCCCCCAATCAACAGGCGAAATAATAACCCTCAAATGCCTGCCTGCCTGCCTGCCTGCAAGCCAATACTAACGGTCTTCTCAGAAAGAAAATCTCTTTGTATCTGTATTACTTGATGAAATGTATGATTCTAATAATGAAAATAAATTTTGATGTCGGTTGTATGAGCATAATGACCAATATGCACATGATATGAATGAATTAAATAGTGTAGTTTTAAGTAATTAGGTTGTAGACACATTAAGCGGATATGATATTTGACGCGTCCAGAACTGGTGATTTTTGGTTTAGTTTTAAATGCACCACCACCACCACCACCACCACCACCATTGCTTCCCCAGAGCCTAATTAAGGACCGGTAAAAGGAGTCAATATGTATGTCATCTATAAAACCAAAGAATGAATAAAAAAACACACACAAACCTACATAATAGTATTAGGAAGATTGTATGGCAAAAAAAAAAAAGTATTATTCCCATTGGGTCGTTTGAACTCGCGACTTCCAAAACACCAGCCACACACCTTACAACCCAGCCACCATAGAGTTGGTATAATTGTGCAACTTTAGTTATAAAAGTAAAGTTTTCTCACATTGTATTGATAACTTAAAGGATTTTTTTTTTTTTTTGCATGTACAAATCTTATTGTCTGTTCTATGAAAAGGCTTGATGTAAATTATGTATTTTTTGAATGATTGAATTGTAGGCACATTAAGCGGATTCGATATTTGATATATCCAGAAAAGGCGATTTATGTTCAGTTTTAAAATGCATCACCGTTAACGCTAAAGGACTGGTAAAATGACTCGATGTTTGTCATTTTTAAAATAAACACTAAAACAAGGCCCTTAACATATATAATGTTTGAATATAAATTGAATGCATATAAATACAAAGTGGGAGTGGCTGGCTGGCTGGCTGGCTGGCTGGCTGGCTGGCTGGCTGGCTGGCTGGCTGGCTGGCTGGCTGGCTGGCTGGCTGGCTGCTGGCTGGCTGCCTGCCTGCCTGCCTGCCTGCCTGCCTGCCTGCCTGCCTGCCTGCCTGCCTGCCTGGCTGCCTGCCTGCCTGCCTGCCTGCCTGCCTGCCTGCCTGCCTGCCTGCCTGCCTGCCCTGCCTGCGCCTGCCTGCCTGCCTGCCTGTCTGGCTGCCTGGCTGCCTGGCTGCCTGCCTGCCTGCCTGCCTGCCTTGCCTTGCCTTGCCTTGCCTTGCCTTGCCTTGCCTTGCCTTGCCTTGCCTTGCCTTGCCTTGCCTTGCCTTGCCTGCCCTGCCTTGGCTGCAGCTGGCTGGCTGGCTGGCTGGCTGGCTGGCCGTAAATCAACTCTTAACAACACCACACCACACCACACCATCACTCATCACCCATCACCCACCACCGGCCCCAGTCTCCCAGCCTCTCTTATATACCCGAGCAGGCCCTTTAAATTATTTGAATTGTTGCACTTCGGCCAATGGCAGGCACGATCGCTGCTGCTCAAACATATTCTGGTTCACAAGTATTATATATATATATATATATATATATATATATATATATATATATATATATATATATATATATATATATATATATATATATATATATATATTCATGAAACACATTAAAACCTTGATCATTTATTCATTCATTACGTCTAGTGAAGAATTGCTTTTGTTCATTTGTATGATTAAAAATGGATAGAATATGAATTCCTCGCTTAAAGTAAAATATAAAATATATATTGGATTTATATGATTGGTTAATATTCCAAGTGATGCTGAATATCCCCTATAATTTTGTTTTGTTTGTTTGTTATGTACACATTCCAAATGAAATCAATATAAATGTTATTATTAATGTTTGAAAGTTGATTGTCTACTTGAATCTCTCTATTAAAGTGTGTGTGGCTCCGGATGGAGCCTGGTTATGGTATTTGTCGCGGTGGGTGGCAGAAGTGCTTACTTCTTCTCTGTCTTCTTTGGCAAAAGAACTGCCTGAATGTTTGGAAGAACACCTCCCTGTGCAATGGTTACGCCAGACAGAAGTTTGTTGAGTTCTTCGTCGTTGCGGATGGCCAACTGCAAGTGACGTGGGATGATACGGGTCTTCTTGTTGTCACGTGCGGCGTTACCGGCGAGCTCGAGAACTTCGGCAGCGAGGTATTCCATGACGGCTGCCAGGTAGACAGGAGCGCCAGCACCGACGCGTTCGGCGTAGTTGCCCTTACGCAGCAGACGGTGAATTCTGCCCACGGGGAACTGAAGTCCGGCCCTGCTGGAGCGAGACTTTGACTTGCCCTTCACTTTGCCTCCCTTGCCGCGTCCTGACATTGCTGCTGCTGTTGTGGGTTTGTGGTGTTTTAATGCCGGCCCGCAGATCGAGCTTCGTGTTATATACCCCGCTCAGGATCAAGGGAGTCCGCCACTGACCAATCAGCGCGCTCCGCCACGCGACCCGCTCTGAGCTGAGTCGCGAGCGGGATATAAAAGGAAAGCTCGACTCGCGCAAAAGTTCATTATTGTATCGCAACGCCAGCCAGCACGAGCATCATCATGCCACCCAAGGCATCTGGAAAGGCTGCCAAGAAGGCCGGAAAGGCCCAGAAGGCCATTGCCAAGGGCGATAAGAAAAAGAAGCGCAGGAGGAAGGAGAGCTACAGCATCTACATCTACAAAGTGCTGAAGCAGGTCCACCCCGACACTGGTATCTCTTCCAAAGCCATGTCGATCATGAACTCGTTCGTGAACGACATCTTCGAGCGCATCGCCGCCGAGGCTTCTCGCCTGGCCCACTACAACAAGCGTTCCACCATTACCAGTCGGGAGATCCAGACGGCTGTAAGGCTCCTGTTGCCCGGAGAACTGGCCAAGCACGCCGTCTCTGAGGGCACTAAGGCCGTCACCAAGTACACCTCCTCCAAGTAAACGGCTTACTTACTGCCCTGTGGTGGTGGCTTGGCCTCAAACCAACAAACTCGGCTCCATTGGAGCCACACTTTAATTTCTAAAGAGATTGTGAGTGTTAGACACCAATACTATTATAACAAAAACCTCTGTCACTGAAAGCAAATAGCTATAAAATGAGAATATTTATGAAACTGTCTGTGTGTGTTTCTCTCTCTCAGTCTCTGTCTGTCTGTCTGTCTGTCTGTCTGTCTGTCTGTCTGTCTGTCTGTCTGTCTTGTCTGTCTGTCTGTCTGTCTGTCTGTCTGTCTGTCTGTGTCTCTCTCTCTCTCTCTCTCTCTCTCTCTCTCTCTCTCTCTCTCTCTCTCTCTCTCTCTCTCTCTCTCTCTCTCTCTCTCTCTCTCTCTCAACACATATAAGCACTCGGTATCTTTTTTCTAGAGATTAGAGATTCATTGTTATGTTCCACATTAGGATTACTATGCAGGCCACCCTCTTAGGTTTGAAAATGTCAAGAAAACGGTTAATTTAAAATGTCATCTCCTAACTTAACAGATTAAGCCAGAGGACCGAAAACAGAATAAAACAGGACTGGACAGTATGTCACTTATACAAGCTGCTTTTATTTCTAGTACAGTATGACAATTTTTATTTTGGGGGGGTGGGGGGGGTGGGTGATCCTTGACAGTGCATAAGAGCGAAAAGCGACGGCGTTTTGTTTGTAAGAGAACAGGTTGTACTACAAATGACTTGATTTATTGATATCACGTGTATGTATGACACCTAAATTAGTGTATTTGTTTATTTATTTATTTATTTATTTATTATATGTGTAGATGAAGGTTAATTCATATGACTGATGCTAGGAATGTCTGAAATCTCCTTAGAAGGATATTTTGGCCCTGAGAAGGGCCGAGTTTGGTGTATACTAGGGTGGTCGATTTAGCTTATGCACGCTCTCCACGGATACGGCGAGCAAGCTGAATGTCCTTTGGCATGATGGTGACACGCTTGGCGTGGATGGCACAGAGGTTAGTGTCCTCGAAGAGACCGACCAGGTAAGCCTCGGATGCCTCCTGTAAAGCCATGACGGCAGACGACTGGAAGCGAAGATCGGTCTTGAAGTCCTGGGCAATCTCGCGCACCAGACGCTGGAAGGGAAGTTTCCTGATGAGCAACTCGGTGCTCTTCTGGTAACGACGGATCTCACGCAGGGCGACCGTTCCGGGCCTGTAACGGTGAGGCTTCTTCACACCCCCTGTGGCAGGAGCAGACTTGCGTGCTGCCTTGGTGGCCAGCTGCTTACGAGGAGCCTTGCCTCCCGTGGACTTGCGAGCAGTCTGCTTGGTGCGAGCCATGGTGAACAACTGTGGTTTGTGATGGCCGGCGCCGAAAAATTTTTGCTTATATACGCCGTCTCGAGGCGCTTGCTCGAGCGCCATTGGCTGCTCGACTCGCCTACGTCACCCCGTTGCCCCTCCCCTCCTTCCTCTGGCTGCAGCCAACAGGCGGCTCACCTCAATCACTATTATCGCTGATTTTGCTCTATTTTTTGGATTTGTGCAAAAGTCATTTCACAGGGACGTGAAACAGACGAGTAGGCAACTGCAGTTTTGAAAGCGTTGTGAGAAAGCCGTGTCTATTCGACCACAAGCGTAAAGTAAGGGCAGGCAGGAGTTGCAATGCTACTAGTACGTCCGCTTGATGGGATATAGTCGGGAAATCGTGCGGGCATTCGTCAATTCGATTCACACAACTACAACACCATGACTGGACGCGGCAAGGGAGGCAAGGGACTCGGAAAGGGTGGCGCCAAGCGTCATCGTAAGGTGCTACGTGACAACATCCAGGGCATCACCAAGCCCGCTATTCGTCGCTTAGCTCGTCGTGGCGGCGTCAAGCGTATTTCGGGTCTCATCTACGAAGAGACCCGTGGCGTCCTGAAGGTGTTCCTCGAGAACGTCATCCGTGATGCTGTAACCTACACGGAACACGCCAAGAGGAAGACCGTCACTGCCATGGACGTGGTGTACGCTCTGAAGCGCCAGGGTCGTACCCTCTACGGATTCGGCGGATAAGAGCTTGGCTAATCCATCGATTCCACCCACCACCACCTCAAAACGGGACCTAATTAGGTCCCTATACTTTTTTACTGAAGGGCTTAATAGACGATAACATAAATTGTTTTGATATCAGCTAGCACATTGGGTCTTATGAAATCTATTTTTTATCCTCGCATGCTTAAAGGGACTCTGATTGGGGGGGGGGGGGGGGGAAGGTTTGTTACGTTATATACTAGCAGAGCAGGATCATTGGTGGGGGGGGGGGGGGTGTGAGGGGGAGAGAGAGAGAGAGAGATCTTTCCCAACTCTTCCTTTTTACATGAGTGAGCTACCCGTTTTATTCATTTTATCCTTCTCAGAGCTGTTTTGATAGTATCCAAATGATGGTAAATGAAAAGGGAGGACACGAATATCTACCCAGAATTCAGGACTGGCAATCGATATGCATGTTTGAGTGAGAATCTTTTTCTCTCTCAACTTAGGTATACGTTTATGTCGTACCTAAAAGCGAGAACCACACTATTGGGACAAGTATGCAAGGCCCAATTTTCCTAACAAGCACAGTTAATTTTGTTATTTTCGAACATTTCTTTCCAAATTGGTTTATCCAATTAACAGTATTATATTAAGATCATGAATTGCTGGGTTAGGTTAGGTTAGCTTAGCTTAGGTTAGGTTAGCTTAGCTTAGCTTGGGTTAGCTTAGGTTAGGTTAGGTTAGCTTAGCTTGGGTTAGCATAGGTTAGGTTAGGTTTGATTACATTTCTATGTTAGATTTAACTCAAATTCAAAACAATTGCCAGTCATTCGGCTTGTTAGTCAACTTGCCTCTAATAGGGGCAATTTGTCTAACAAGACTATTTAGTTTTGTGTGTATATATATATATATATATATATATATATATATATATTATATATATATATATATATATATATATATATATATTATATTATTATTATTATAGCTTCAAGACTCTGAACCAATATAGAAGCATCAAGAGGAAGTGCTTGTGTTATGGGCCAATAGGCCTTCTGCAGTTACTTCCATTCTTATGTTTTTATTCCCATTGGTTCGTGTTTTATCTTGTGTAAATGTCAATCACCTTACCCAAAACTTTGGTACCATATCACCTCACCCATGTATATATATATATATATATATATATATATATATATATATATATATATATATATATGTATATTATATATATATATAATATAGATGTATATTATATATATATATATATATATATATATATATATATATATATATATATATATATAATATAGATGTATATTATATATATATATATATATATAATATATATATATATATAATATATATATATATATATATATATATATATAATATACAGAGTAAATCTACCCCAAAAGTAATGATTTATTTGTCTACAAAACTAAACTCTTTTTTGGAATCATATGAGGCCCCTCCACTGAGGGGGGAGGCCTGGATGTTTATTGTCATGTGTATTCATGCTGCTTGCATGTCGTCGTTTATTTTGCCTTTGTTGTTTTTTTGACAGCTTTCTTTGCCTTGGGTGGTTTGGGAGATTTTGAAGCTCTCTTTATTTTGGGCTTTTTGTTCCCAACAACAAGCTGCTGCTGCTGCTGCTGCTTCTTTTTCAAGGCTGTAGGTGGTTTGTTGCTTGTGGCGGCTTTCTTGGGAGTTACCACGGCCTTCTTTGCTGCTGTAGATGGTTTCTTGGTTGTGGTGGCTTTCTTGGGAGTTAGAACGGCCCTCTTCTCTGCTACGGCCAGCTTGAATGATCCACTAGCTCCACTTCCCTTGGTCTGAACAAGAATGCCGTCAGCCACTGCTTTCTTGAGAAATCTTCGGATGTAAATGGCGATCTTGGCAGCCTCGACTTTGTTGTTGGCAACAACGTACTTCTTGATTGCTTGTAGAGACGAGCCCTTACGGTCTTTGAGTGCTGCGACCGCGGCTAGAACCATTTGACTAGTTTTCGGGTGAGCAACCTGGACGCGAGGTTTCCTGGTGGTGGCCACCACAGCAGCAGCAGCCGCAGCCTTCTTGGTAGGCTTTGCTTCTACCATGATGATGATGAACCAACCAAGGTGATGAGAGACGCTCAGACAGTCACGGGGGAATGATGCTGCCGCCGCTTGAGCCGAACCTATTTATGTGCCGGCACGGTACAGAAGCTGCAACCTGGCAACTCGTCCACCAATCACGACGGTTGGTTTTACGGCTCCGAAACCTGGATCCCATATCTTCTCTAAAATAGAAGCATTTGTTCATGTTCTTTGTAAAAGTATCATAAAGCAGGACAGATGAGACAAATATCATAAAAACTGAAGAGCAGATGAGCACACACATGTTTGTATTACAAAAGAAAATCCACAAATTCATTAGAAATTGGCAGGGCAGGCTGAGGAAGTAGGTAGATGTAAAATGTCTGTAAATGGCGAAAGAACATAAACCCAAGACTGAATAAACGATGTTAAATATCCATGCCAAGGAGACAAAAATATGTTAGGATACAATTACCATTAAGACACCACAAGCAGGTCCGTATCCTGCCGCGATGACTTAAAAGAGTTGGTTATTAGCCACAATGTGTAGGCAGTCTCATGCCAACGGCCATACCACGTTGAGAACACCGCTTCTCGTCCGATCAGCGAAGTTAAGCAACGTTGGGTTTGGTTAGTACTTGGATGGGTGACCGCCTGGGAACACCAAATGCTGTTGGCAATAATGTTTTTTGTTTTGTTTTGTTTTGTTTCGTTTGTTTTTGTTTGAATGGCTGGCTCCACGGGAAATTCACGGAGTTGTGTGGAATAAGGCCTGGTAAAATGAATTAATATGTATGTCATGTTTAAAACAAACTCGCTTAATATAGATATTGTGTGAGGCTTTATACAAAAACAAACAACCAAAACAAAACATGTTGTATATATATATATATATAGCTTAATCCGGGTTTGAACTCGCAACTCCAAGAATACGCATCACTTATATACACTTTACCACTGGACCACTGCTGCAGGACACTAGCTTGATGCTGAGGTATCAATTTAATGACGTAAATGCCATTTCCACAAATAAATGATAATTAAAAAGTATTTGTATGTACAAATCTTTTCTGTTTAAAAGGCTACAATATCAGTTACTGATATAATTTGTGTTAATGTTTCTATACCCACAAGAAGGCATATTTTTGCTTATATGTAAAGGGTACGGAGAAGGAATCCACAGACCATCATTCCCCTCCCCTTCCCTCCCCCCCCCCCCCCCCCCCCCCCACCCCCAACTCCCACCTACTACCACCACCACCACCACCACCACCACCAATCACCACCAATCACCACCAATCACCACCACCAATCACCACCACCACATCTAACCGAAAACCCCCTAACACATCAACCCTCCCCCCAATCAACAGGCGAAATAATAACCCTCAAATGCCTGCCTGCCTGCCTGCCTGCAAGCCAATACTAACGGTCTTCTCAGAAAGAAAATCTCTTTGTATCTGTATTACTTGATGAAATGTATGATTCTAATAATGAAAATAAATTTTGATGTCGGTTGTATGAGCATAATGACCAATATGCACATGATATGAATGAATTAAATAGTGTAGTTTTAAGTAATTAGGTTGTAGACACATTAAGCGGATATGATATTTGACGCGTCCAGAACTGGTGATTTTTGGTTTAGTTTTAAATGCACCACCACCACCACCACCACCACCACCATTGCTTCCCCAGAGCCTAATTAAGGACCGGTAAAAGGAGTCAATATGTATGTCATCTATAAAACCAAAGAATGAAAAAAAAACACACACAAACCTACATAATAGTATTAGGAAGATTGTATGGCAAAAAAAAAAAAGTATTATTCCCATTGGGTCGTTTGAACTCGCGACTTCCAAAACACCAGCCACACACCTTACAACCCAGCCACCATAGAGTTGGTATAATTGTGCAACTTTAGTTATAAAAGTAAAGTTTTCTCACATTGTATTGATAACTTAAAGGATTTTTTTTTTTTTTTGCATGTACAAATCTTATTGTCTGTTCTATGAAAAGGCTTGATGTAAATTATGTATTTTTTGAATGATTGAATTGTAGGCACATTAAGCGGATTCGATATTTGATATATCCAGAAAAGGCGATTTATGTTCAGTTTTAAAATGCATCACCGTTAACGCTAAAGGACTGGTAAAATGACTCGATGTTTGTCATTTTTAAAATAAACACTAAAACAAGGCCCTTAACATATATAATGTTTGAATATAAATTGAATGCATATAAATACAAAGTGGGAGTGGCTGGCGGCTGGCTGGCTGGCTGGCTGGCTGGCTGGCTGGCTGGCTGGCTGGCTGGCTGGCTGGCTGGCTGGCTGGCTGGCTGGCTGCCTGGCTGCCTGCCTGCCTGCCTGCCTGCCTGCCTGCCTGCCTGCCTGCCTGCCTGCTGCCTGCCTGCTGCCTGCCTGCCTGCCTGCCTGCCTGCCTGCCTGCCTGCCTGCCTGCCTGCCTGCCTGCCTGCCTGCCTGCCTGCCTGCCTGTCTGGCTGCCTGGCTGCCTGGCTGCCTGCCTGCCTGCCTGCCTGCCTTGCCTTGCCTTGCCTTGCCTTGCCTTGCCTTGCCTTGCCTTGCCTTGCCTTGCCTTGCCCTGCCCTGCCTTGGCTGCAGCTGGCTGGCTGGCTGGCTGGCTGGCTGGCCGTAAATCAACTCTTAACAACACCACACCACACCACACCATCACTCATCACCCATCACCCACCACCGGCCCCAGTCTCCCAGCCTCTCTTATATACCCGAGCAGGCCCTTTAAATTATTTGAATTGTTGCACTTCGGCCAATGGCAGGCACGATCGCTGCTGCTCAAACATATTCTGGTTCACAAGTATTAATATATATATATATATATATATATATATATATATATATATATATATATATATATATATATATATATATATATATATATTCATGAAACACATTAAAACCTTGATCATTTATTCATTCATTACGTCTAGTGAAGAATTGCTTTTGTTCATTTGTATGATTAAAAATGGATAGAATATGAATTCCTCGCTTAAAGTAAAATATAAAATATATATTGGATTTATATGATTGGTTAATATTCCAAGTGATGCTGAATATCCCCTATAATTTTGTTTTGTTTGTTTGTTATGTACACATTCCAAATGAAATCAATATAAATGTTATTATTAATGTTTGAAAGTTGATTGTCTACTTGAATCTCTCTATTAAAGTGTGTGTGGCTCCGGATGGAGCCTGGTTATGGTATTTGTCGCGGGTGGCAGAAGTGCTTACTTCTTCTCTGTCTTCTTTGGCAAAAGAACTGCCTGAATGTTTGGAAGAACACCTCCCTGTGCAATGGTTACGCCAGACAGAAGTTTGTTGAGTTCTTCGTCGTTGCGGATGGCCAACTGCAAGTGACGTGGGATGATACGGGTCTTCTTGTTGTCACGTGCGGCGTTACCGGCGAGCTCGAGAACTTCGGCAGCGAGGTATTCCATGACGGCTGCCAGGTAGACAGGAGCGCCAGCACCGACGCGTTCGGCGTAGTTGCCCTTACGCAGCAGACGGTGAATTCTGCCCACGGGGAACTGAAGTCCGGCCCTGCTGGAGCGAGACTTTGACTTGCCCTTCACTTTGCCTCCCTTGCCGCGTCCTGACATTGCTGCTGCTGTTGTGGGTTTGTGGTGTTTTAATGCCGGCCCGCAGATCGAGCTTCGTGTTATATACCCCGCTCAGGATCAAGGGAGTCCGCCACTGACCAATCAGCGCGCTCCGCCACGCGACCCGCTCTGAGCTGAGTCGCGAGCGGGATATAAAAGGAAAGCTCGACTCGCGCAAAAGTTCATTATTGTATCGCAACGCCAGCCAGCACGAGCATCATCATGCCACCCAAGGCATCTGGAAAGGCTGCCAAGAAGGCCGGAAAGGCCCAGAAGGCCATTGCCAAGGGCGATAAGAAAAAGAAGCGCAGGAGGAAGGAGAGCTACAGCATCTACATCTACAAAGTGCTGAAGCAGGTCCACCCCGACACTGGTATCTCTTCCAAAGCCATGTCGATCATGAACTCGTTCGTGAACGACATCTTCGAGCGCATCGCCGCCGAGGCTTCTCGCCTGGCCCACTACAACAAGCGTTCCACCATTACCAGTCGGGAGATCCAGACGGCTGTAAGGCTCCTGTTGCCCGGAGAACTGGCCAAGCACGCCGTCTCTGAGGGCACTAAGGCCGTCACCAAGTACACCTCCTCCAAGTAAACGGCTTACTTACTGCCCTGTGGTGGTGGCTTGGCCTCAAACCAACAAACTCGGCTCCATTGGAGCCACACTTTAATTTCTAAAGAGATTGTGAGTGTTAGACACCAATACTATTATAACAAAAACCTCTGTCACTGAAAGCAAATAGCTATAAAATGAGAATATTTATGAAACTGTCTGTGTGTGTTTCTCTCTCTCAGTCTCTGTCTGTCTGTCTGTCTGTCTGTCTGTCTGTCTGTCTGTCTGTCTGTCTGTCTTGTCTGTCTGTCTGTCTGTCTGTCTGTCTGTCTGTCTGTGTCTCTCTCTCTCTCTCTCTCTCTCTCTCTCTCTCTCTCTCTCTCTCTCTCTCTCTCTCTCTCTCTCTCTCTCTCTCTCTCTCTCTCTCTCTCTCAACACATATAAGCACTCGGTATCTTTTTTCTAGAGATTAGAGATTCATTGTTATGTTCCACATTAGGATTACTATGCAGGCCACCCTCTTAGGTTTGAAAATGTCAAGAAAACGGTTAATTTAAAATGTCATCTCCTAACTTAACAGATTAAGCCAGAGGACCGAAAACAGAATAAAACAGGACTGGACAGTATGTCACTTATACAAGCTGCTTTTATTTCTAGTACAGTATGACAATTTTTATTTTGGGGGGGTGGGGGGGGTGGGTGATCCTTGACAGTGCATAAGAGCGAAAAGCGACGGCGTTTTGTTTGTAAGAGAACAGGTTGTACTACAAATGACTTGATTTATTGATATCACGTGTATGTATGACACCTAAATTAGTGTATTTGTTTATTTATTTATTTATTTATTTATTATATGTGTAGATGAAGGTTAATTCATATGACTGATGCTAGGAATGTCTGAAATCTCCTTAGAAGGATATTTTGGCCCTGAGAAGGGCCGAGTTTGGTGTATACTAGGGTGGTCGATTTAGCTTATGCACGCTCTCCACGGATACGGCGAGCAAGCTGAATGTCCTTTGGCATGATGGTGACACGCTTGGCGTGGATGGCACAGAGGTTAGTGTCCTCGAAGAGACCGACCAGGTAAGCCTCGGATGCCTCCTGTAAAGCCATGACGGCAGACGACTGGAAGCGAAGATCGGTCTTGAAGTCCTGGGCAATCTCGCGCACCAGACGCTGGAAGGGAAGTTTCCTGATGAGCAACTCGGTGCTCTTCTGGTAACGACGGATCTCACGCAGGGCGACCGTTCCGGGCCTGTAACGGTGAGGCTTCTTCACACCCCCTGTGGCAGGAGCAGACTTGCGTGCTGCCTTGGTGGCCAGCTGCTTACGAGGAGCCTTGCCTCCCGTGGACTTGCGAGCAGTCTGCTTGGTGCGAGCCATGGTGAACAACTGTGGTTTGTGATGGCCGGCGCCGAAAAATTTTTGCTTATATACGCCGTCTCGAGGCGCTTGCTCGAGCGCCATTGGCTGCTCGACTCGCCTACGTCACCCCGTTGCCCCTCCCCTCCTTCCTCTGGCTGCAGCCAACAGGCGGCTCACCTCAATCACTATTATCGCTGATTTTGCTCTATTTTTTGGATTTGTGCAAAAGTCATTTCACAGGGACGTGAAACAGACGAGTAGGCAACTGCAGTTTTGAAAGCGTTGTGAGAAAGCCGTGTCTATTCGACCACAAGCGTAAAGTAAGGGCAGGCAGGAGTTGCAATGCTACTAGTACGTCCGCTTGATGGGATATAGTCGGGAAATCGTGCGGGCATTCGTCAATTCGATTCACACAACTACAACACCATGACTGGACGCGGCAAGGGAGGCAAGGGACTCGGAAAGGGTGGCGCCAAGCGTCATCGTAAGGTGCTACGTGACAACATCCAGGGCATCACCAAGCCCGCTATTCGTCGCTTAGCTCGTCGTGGCGGCGTCAAGCGTATTTCGGGTCTCATCTACGAAGAGACCCGTGGCGTCCTGAAGGTGTTCCTCGAGAACGTCATCCGTGATGCTGTAACCTACACGGAACACGCCAAGAGGAAGACCGTCACTGCCATGGACGTGGTGTACGCTCTGAAGCGCCAGGGTCGTACCCTCTACGGATTCGGCGGATAAGAGCTTGGCTAATCCATCGATTCCACCCACCACCACCTCAAAACGGGACCTAATTAGGTCCCTATACTTTTTTACTGAAGGGCTTAATAGACGATAACATAAATTGTTTTGATATCAGCTAGCACATTGGGTCTTATGAAATCTATTTTTTATCCTCGCATGCTTAAAGGGACTCTGATTGGGGGGGGGGGGGGGGAAGGTTTGTTACGTTATATACTAGCAGAGCAGGATCATTGGTGGGGGGGGGGGGGGTGTGAGGGGGAGAGAGAGAGAGAGAGATCTTTCCCAACTCTTCCTTTTTACATGAGTGAGCTACCCGTTTTATTCATTTTATCCTTCTCAGAGCTGTTTTGATAGTATCCAAATGATGGTAAATGAAAAGGGAGGACACGAATATCTACCCAGAATTCAGGACTGGCAATCGATATGCATGTTTGAGTGAGAATCTTTTTCTCTCTCAACTTAGGTATACGTTTATGTCGTACCTAAAAGCGAGAACCACACTATTGGGACAAGTATGCAAGGCCCAATTTTCCTAACAAGCACAGTTAATTTTGTTATTTTCGAACATTTCTTTCCAAATTGGTTTATCCAATTAACAGTATTATATTAAGATCATGAATTGCTGGGTTAGGTTAGGTTAGCTTAGCTTAGGTTAGGTTAGCTTAGCTTAGCTTGGGTTAGCTTAGGTTAGGTTAGGTTAGCTTAGCTTGGGTTAGCATAGGTTAGGTTAGGTTTGATTACATTTCTATGTTAGATTTAACTCAAATTCAAAACAATTGCCAGTCATTCGGCTTGTTAGTCAACTTGCCTCTAATAGGGGCAATTTGTCTAACAAGACTATTTAGTTTTGTGTGTATATATATATATATATATATATATATATATATATATATATATATATATATATATATATATATATATATATATATATTATTATTATTATAGCTTCAAGACTCTGAACCAATATAGAAGCATCAAGAGGAAGTGCTTGTGTTATGGGCCAATAGGCCTTCTGCAGTTACTTCCATTCTTATGTTTTTATTCCCATTGGTTCGTGTTTTATCTTGTGTAAATGTCAATCACCTTACCCAAAACTTTGGTACCATATCACCTCACCCATGTATATATATATATATATATATATATATATATATATATATATAATATATATATATGTATATTATATATATATATAATATAGATGTATATTATATATATATATATATATATATATATATATATATATATATATATATATATAATATAGATGTATATATATATATATATATATATATATATATATATATATATATATATATATATATATATATATATATATATATATATATATATATAATATACAGAGTAAATCTACCCCAAAAGTAATGATTTATTTGTCTACAAAACTAAACTCTTTTTTGGAATCATATGAGGCCCCTCCACTGAGGGGGGAGGCCTGGATGTTTATTGTCATGTGTATTCATGCTGCTTGCATGTCGTCGTTTATTTTGCCTTTGTTGTTTTTTTGACAGCTTTCTTTGCCTTGGGTGGTTTGGGAGATTTTGAAGCTCTCTTTATTTTGGGCTTTTTGTTCCCAACAACAAGCTGCTGCTGCTGCTGCTGCTTCTTTTTCAAGGCTGTAGGTGGTTTGTTGCTTGTGGCGGCTTTCTTGGGAGTTACCACGGCCTTCTTTGCTGCTGTAGATGGTTTCTTGGTTGTGGTGGCTTTCTTGGGAGTTAGAACGGCCCTCTTCTCTGCTACGGCCAGCTTGAATGATCCACTAGCTCCACTTCCCTTGGTCTGAACAAGAATGCCGTCAGCCACTGCTTTCTTGAGAAATCTTCGGATGTAAATGGCGATCTTGGCAGCCTCGACTTTGTTGTTGGCAACAACGTACTTCTTGATTGCTTGTAGAGACGAGCCCTTACGGTCTTTGAGTGCTGCGACCGCGGCTAGAACCATTTGACTAGTTTTCGGGTGAGCAACCTGGACGCGAGGTTTCCTGGTGGTGGCCACCACAGCAGCAGCAGCCGCAGCCTTCTTGGTAGGCTTTGCTTCTACCATGATGATGATGAACCAACCAAGGTGATGAGAGACGCTCAGACAGTCACGGGGGAATGATGCTGCCGCCGCTTGAGCCGAACCTATTTATGTGCCGGCACGGTACAGAAGCTGCAACCTGGCAACTCGTCCACCAATCACGACGGTTGGTTTTACGGCTCCGAAACCTGGATCCCATATCTTCTCTAAAATAGAAGCATTTGTTCATGTTCTTTGTAAAAGTATCATAAAGCAGGACAGATGAGACAAATATCATAAAAACTGAAGAGCAGATGAGCACACACATGTTTGTATTACAAAAGAAAATCCACAAATTCATTAGAAATTGGCAGGGCAGGCTGAGGAAGTAGGTAGATGTAAAATGTCTGTAAATGGCGAAAGAACATAAACCCAAGACTGAATAAACGATGTTAAATATCCATGCCAAGGAGACAAAAATATGTTAGGATACAATTACCATTAAGACACCACAAGCAGGTCCGTATCCTGCCGCGATGACTTAAAAGAGTTGGTTATTAGCCACAATGTGTAGGCAGTCTCATGCCAACGGCCATACCACGTTGAGAACACCGCTTCTCGTCCGATCAGCGAAGTTAAGCAACGTTGGGTTTGGTTAGTACTTGGATGGGTGACCGCCTGGGAACACCAAATGCTGTTGGCAATAATGTTTTTTGTTTTGTTTTGTTTTGTTTCGTTTGTTTTTGTTTGAATGGCTGGCTCCACGGGAAATTCACGGAGTTGTGTGGAATAAGGCCTGGTAAAATGAATTAATATGTATGTCATGTTTAAAACAAACTCGCTTAATATAGATATTGTGTGAGGCTTTATACAAAAACAAACAACCAAAACAAAACATGTTGTATATATATATATATATAGCTTAATCCGGGTTTGAACTCGCAACTCCAAGAATACGCATCACTTATATACACTTTACCACTGGACCACTGCTGCAGGACACTAGCTTGATGCTGAGGTATCAATTTAATGACGTAAATGCCATTTCCACAAATAAATGATAATTAAAAAGTATTTGTATGTACAAATCTTTTCTGTTTAAAAGGCTACAATATCAGTTACTGATATAATTTGTGTTAATGTTTCTATACCCACAAGAAGGCATATTTTTGCTTATATGTAAAGGGTACGGAGAAGGAATCCACAGACCATCATTCCCTCCCTTCCATCCAAAAGAAGAAAAACCCCCCCCCCACCCCCAACTCCCACCTACTACCACCACCACCACCACCACCACCACCAATCACCACCAATCACCACCAATCACCACCACCAATCACCACCACCACATCTAACCGAAAACCCCCTAACACATCAACCCTCCCCCCAATCAACAGGCGAAATAATAACCCTCAAATGCCTGCCTGCCTGCCTGCCTGCAAGCCAATACTAACGGTCTTCTCAGAAAGAAAATCTCTTTGTATCTGTATTACTTGATGAAATGTATGATTCTAATAATGAAAATAAATTTTGATGTCGGTTGTATGAGCATAATGACCAATATGCACATGATATGAATGAATTAAATAGTGTAGTTTTAAGTAATTAGGTTGTAGACACATTAAGCGGATATGATATTTGACGCGTCCAGAACTGGTGATTTTTGGTTTAGTTTTAAATGCACCACCACCACCACCACCACCACCACCATTGCTTCCCCAGAGCCTAATTAAGGACCGGTAAAAGGAGTCAATATGTATGTCATCTATAAAACCAAAGAATGAATAAAAAAACACACACAAACCTACATAATAGTATTAGGAAGATTGTATGGCAAAAAAAAAAAAGTATTATTCCCATTGGGTCGTTTGAACTCGCGACTTCCAAAACACCAGCCACACACCTTACAACCCAGCCACCATAGAGTTGGTATAATTGTGCAACTTTAGTTATAAAAGTAAAGTTTTCTCACATTGTATTGATAACTTAAAGGATTTTTTTTTTTTTTTGCATGTACAAATCTTATTGTCTGTTCTATGAAAAGGCTTGATGTAAATTATGTATTTTTTGAATGATTGAATTGTAGGCACATTAAGCGGATTCGATATTTGATATATCCAGAAAAGGCGATTTATGTTCAGTTTTAAAATGCATCACCGTTAACGCTAAAGGACTGGTAAAATGACTCGATGTTTGTCATTTTTAAAATAAACACTAAAACAAGGCCCTTAACATATATAATGTTTGAATATAAATTGAATGCATATAAATACAAAGTGGGAGTGGCTGGCTGGCTGGCTGGCTGGCTGGCTGGCTGGCTGGCTGGCTGGCTGGCTGGCTGGCTGGCTGGCTGGCTGGCTGGCTGCCTGGCTGCTGCTGCCTGCCTGCCTGCCTGCCTGCCTGCCTGCCTGCCTGCCTGCCTGCCTGCTGCCTGCCGCTGCCTGCCTGCCTGCCTGCCTGCCTGCCTGCCTGCCTGCCTGCCTGCCTGCCTGCCTGCCTGCCTGCCTGCCTGCCTGCCTGCCTGTCTGGCTGCCTGGCTGCCTGGCTGCCTGCCTGCCTGCCTGCCTGCCTTGCCTTGCCTTGCCTTGCCTTGCCTTGCCTTGCCTTGCCTTGCCTTGCCTTGCCTTGCCTTGCCTTGCCTTGCCCTGCCCTGCCTTGGCTGCAGCTGGCTGGCTGGCTGGCTGGCTGGCTGGCCGTAAATCAACTCTTAACAACACCACACCACACCACACCATCACTCATCACCCATCACCCACCACCGGCCCCAGTCTCCCAGCCTCTCTTATATACCCGAGCAGGCCCTTTAAATTATTTGAATTGTTGCACTTCGGCCAATGGCAGGCACGATCGCTGCTGCTCAAACATATTCTGGTTCACAAGTATTAATATATATATATATATATATATAATATATATATATATATATATATATATATATATATATATATATATATATATTCATGAAACACATTAAAACCTTGATCATTTATTCATTCATTACGTCTAGTGAAGAATTGCTTTTGTTCATTTGTATGATTAAAAATGGATAGAATATGAATTCCTCGCTTAAAGTAAAATATAAAATATATATTGGATTTATATGATTGGTTAATATTCCAAGTGATGCTGAATATCCCCTATAATTTTGTTTTGTTTGTTTGTTATGTACACATTCCAAATGAAATCAATATAAATGTTATTATTAATGTTTGAAAGTTGATTGTCTACTTGAATCTCTCTATTAAAGTGTGTGTGGCTCCGGATGGAGCCTGGTTATGGTATTTGTCGCGGTGGGTGGCAGAAGTGCTTACTTCTTCTCTGTCTTCTTTGGCAAAAGAACTGCCTGAATGTTTGGAAGAACACCTCCCTGTGCAATGGTTACGCCAGACAGAAGTTTGTTGAGTTCTTCGTCGTTGCGGATGGCCAACTGCAAGTGACGTGGGATGATACGGGTCTTCTTGTTGTCACGTGCGGCGTTACCGGCGAGCTCGAGAACTTCGGCAGCGAGGTATTCCATGACGGCTGCCAGGTAGACAGGAGCGCCAGCACCGACGCGTTCGGCGTAGTTGCCCTTACGCAGCAGACGGTGAATTCTGCCCACGGGGAACTGAAGTCCGGCCCTGCTGGAGCGAGACTTTGACTTGCCCTTCACTTTGCCTCCCTTGCCGCGTCCTGACATTGCTGCTGCTGTTGTGGGTTTGTGGTGTTTTAATGCCGGCCCGCAGATCGAGCTTCGTGTTATATACCCCGCTCAGGATCAAGGGAGTCCGCCACTGACCAATCAGCGCGCTCCGCCACGCGACCCGCTCTGAGCTGAGTCGCGAGCGGGATATAAAAGGAAAGCTCGACTCGCGCAAAAGTTCATTATTGTATCGCAACGCCAGCCAGCACGAGCATCATCATGCCACCCAAGGCATCTGGAAAGGCTGCCAAGAAGGCCGGAAAGGCCCAGAAGGCCATTGCCAAGGGCGATAAGAAAAAGAAGCGCAGGAGGAAGGAGAGCTACAGCATCTACATCTACAAAGTGCTGAAGCAGGTCCACCCCGACACTGGTATCTCTTCCAAAGCCATGTCGATCATGAACTCGTTCGTGAACGACATCTTCGAGCGCATCGCCGCCGAGGCTTCTCGCCTGGCCCACTACAACAAGCGTTCCACCATTACCAGTCGGGAGATCCAGACGGCTGTAAGGCTCCTGTTGCCCGGAGAACTGGCCAAGCACGCCGTCTCTGAGGGCACTAAGGCCGTCACCAAGTACACCTCCTCCAAGTAAACGGCTTACTTACTGCCCTGTGGTGGTGGCTTGGCCTCAAACCAACAAACTCGGCTCCATTGGAGCCACACTTTAATTTCTAAAGAGATTGTGAGTGTTAGACACCAATACTATTATAACAAAAACCTCTGTCACTGAAAGCAAATAGCTATAAAATGAGAATATTTATGAAACTGTCTGTGTGTGTTTCTCTCTCTCAGTCTCTGTCTGTCTGTCTGTCTGTCTGTCTGTCTGTCTGTCTGTCTGTCTGTCTGTTGTGTCTGTCTGTCTGTCTGTCTGTCTGTCTGTCTGTGTCTCTCTCTCTCTCTCTCTCTCTCTCTCTCTCTCTCTCTCTCTCTCTCTCTCTCTCTCTCTCTCTCTCTCTCTCTCTCTCTCTCTCTCTCTCAACACATATAAGCACTCGGTATCTTTTTTCTAGAGATTAGAGATTCATTGTTATGTTCCACATTAGGATTACTATGCAGGCCACCCTCTTAGGTTTGAAAATGTCAAGAAAACGGTTAATTTAAAATGTCATCTCCTAACTTAACAGATTAAGCCAGAGGACCGAAAACAGAATAAAACAGGACTGGACAGTATGTCACTTATACAAGCTGCTTTTATTTCTAGTACAGTATGACAATTTTTATTTTGGGGGGGTGGGGGGGGTGGGTGATCCTTGACAGTGCATAAGAGCGAAAAGCGACGGCGTTTTGTTTGTAAGAGAACAGGTTGTACTACAAATGACTTGATTTATTGATATCACGTGTATGTATGACACCTAAATTAGTGTATTTGTTTATTTATTTATTTATTATTTATTATATGTGTAGATGAAGGTTAATTCATATGACTGATGCTAGGAATGTCTGAAATCTCCTTAGAAGGATATTTTGGCCCTGAGAAGGGCCGAGTTTGGTGTATACTAGGGTGGTCGATTTAGCTTATGCACGCTCTCCACGGATACGGCGAGCAAGCTGAATGTCCTTTGGCATGATGGTGACACGCTTGGCGTGGATGGCACAGAGGTTAGTGTCCTCGAAGAGACCGACCAGGTAAGCCTCGGATGCCTCCTGTAAAGCCATGACGGCAGACGACTGGAAGCGAAGATCGGTCTTGAAGTCCTGGGCAATCTCGCGCACCAGACGCTGGAAGGGAAGTTTCCTGATGAGCAACTCGGTGCTCTTCTGGTAACGACGGATCTCACGCAGGGCGACCGTTCCGGGCCTGTAACGGTGAGGCTTCTTCACACCCCCTGTGGCAGGAGCAGACTTGCGTGCTGCCTTGGTGGCCAGCTGCTTACGAGGAGCCTTGCCTCCCGTGGACTTGCGAGCAGTCTGCTTGGTGCGAGCCATGGTGAACAACTGTGGTTTGTGATGGCCGGCGCCGAAAAATTTTTGCTTATATACGCCGTCTCGAGGCGCTTGCTCGAGCGCCATTGGCTGCTCGACTCGCCTACGTCACCCCGTTGCCCCTCCCCTCCTTCCTCTGGCTGCAGCCAACAGGCGGCTCACCTCAATCACTATTATCGCTGATTTTGCTCTATTTTTTGGATTTGTGCAAAAGTCATTTCACAGGGACGTGAAACAGACGAGTAGGCAACTGCAGTTTTGAAAGCGTTGTGAGAAAGCCGTGTCTATTCGACCACAAGCGTAAAGTAAGGGCAGGCAGGAGTTGCAATGCTACTAGTACGTCCGCTTGATGGGATATAGTCGGGAAATCGTGCGGGCATTCGTCAATTCGATTCACACAACTACAACACCATGACTGGACGCGGCAAGGGAGGCAAGGGACTCGGAAAGGGTGGCGCCAAGCGTCATCGTAAGGTGCTACGTGACAACATCCAGGGCATCACCAAGCCCGCTATTCGTCGCTTAGCTCGTCGTGGCGGCGTCAAGCGTATTTCGGGTCTCATCTACGAAGAGACCCGTGGCGTCCTGAAGGTGTTCCTCGAGAACGTCATCCGTGATGCTGTAACCTACACGGAACACGCCAAGAGGAAGACCGTCACTGCCATGGACGTGGTGTACGCTCTGAAGCGCCAGGGTCGTACCCTCTACGGATTCGGCGGATAAGAGCTTGGCTAATCCATCGATTCCACCCACCACCACCTCAAAACGGGACCTAATTAGGTCCCTATACTTTTTTACTGAAGGGCTTAATAGACGATAACATAAATTGTTTTGATATCAGCTAGCACATTGGGTCTTATGAAATCTATTTTTTATCCTCGCATGCTTAAAGGGACTCTGATTGGGGGGGGGGGGGGGAAGGTTTGTTACGTTATATACTAGCAGAGCAGGATCATGGTGGGGGGGGGGGGGGGGTGTGAGGGGGAGAGAGAGAGAGAGAGATCTTTCCCAACTCTTCCTTTTTACATGAGTGAGCTACCCGTTTTATTCATTTTATCCTTCTCAGAGCTGTTTTGATAGTATCCAAATGATGGTAAATGAAAAGGGAGGACACGAATATCTACCCAGAATTCAGGACTGGCAATCGATATGCATGTTTGAGTGAGAATCTTTTTCTCTCTCAACTTAGGTATACGTTTATGTCGTACCTAAAAGCGAGAACCACACTATTGGGACAAGTATGCAAGGCCCAATTTTCCTAACAAGCACAGTTAATTTTGTTATTTTCGAACATTTCTTTCCAAATTGGTTTATCCAATTAACAGTATTATATTAAGATCATGAATTGCTGGGTTAGGTTAGGTTAGCTTAGCTTAGGTTAGGTTAGCTTAGCTTAGCTTGGGTTAGCTTAGGTTAGGTTAGGTTAGCTTAGCTTGGGTTAGCATAGGTTAGGTTAGGTTTGATTACATTTCTATGTTAGATTTAACTCAAATTCAAAACAATTGCCAGTCATTCGGCTTGTTAGTCAACTTGCCTCTAATAGGGGCAATTTGTCTAACAAGACTATTTAGTTTTGTGTGTATATATATATATATATATATATATATATATATATATATATATATATATATATATATATATATTATTATTATTATAGCTTCAAGACTCTGAACCAATATAGAAGCATCAAGAGGAAGTGCTTGTGTTATGGGCCAATAGGCCTTCTGCAGTTACTTCCATTCTTATGTTTTTATTCCCATTGGTTCGTGTTTTATCTTGTGTAAATGTCAATCACCTTACCCAAAACTTTGGTACCATATCACCTCACCCATGTATATATATATATATATATATATATATATAATATATATATATATATAATATATATGTATATTATATATATATATAATATAGATGTATATATATTATATATATATATAATATATATATATATATATATATATATATATATAATATAGATGTATATTATATATATATATATATATATATATATATATATATATATATATATATATATATATATATATATATATATATATAATATACAGAGTAAATCTACCCCAAAAGTAATGATTTATTTGTCTACAAAACTAAACTCTTTTTTGGAATCATATGAGGCCCCTCCACTGAGGGGGGAGGCCTGGATGTTTATTGTCATGTGTATTCATGCTGCTTGCATGTCGTCGTTTATTTTGCCTTTGTTGTTTTTTTGACAGCTTTCTTTGCCTTGGGTGGTTTGGGAGATTTTGAAGCTCTCTTTATTTTGGGCTTTTTGTTCCCAACAACAAGCTGCTGCTGCTGCTGCTGCTTCTTTTTCAAGGCTGTAGGTGGTTTGTTGCTTGTGGCGGCTTTCTTGGGAGTTACCACGGCCTTCTTTGCTGCTGTAGATGGTTTCTTGGTTGTGGTGGCTTTCTTGGGAGTTAGAACGGCCCTCTTCTCTGCTACGGCCAGCTTGAATGATCCACTAGCTCCACTTCCCTTGGTCTGAACAAGAATGCCGTCAGCCACTGCTTTCTTGAGAAATCTTCGGATGTAAATGGCGATCTTGGCAGCCTCGACTTTGTTGTTGGCAACAACGTACTTCTTGATTGCTTGTAGAGACGAGCCCTTACGGTCTTTGAGTGCTGCGACCGCGGCTAGAACCATTTGACTAGTTTTCGGGTGAGCAACCTGGACGCGAGGTTTCCTGGTGGTGGCCACCACAGCAGCAGCAGCCGCAGCCTTCTTGGTAGGCTTTGCTTCTACCATGATGATGATGAACCAACCAAGGTGATGAGAGACGCTCAGACAGTCACGGGGGAATGATGCTGCCGCCGCTTGAGCCGAACCTATTTATGTGCCGGCACGGTACAGAAGCTGCAACCTGGCAACTCGTCCACCAATCACGACGGTTGGTTTTACGGCTCCGAAACCTGGATCCCATATCTTCTCTAAAATAGAAGCATTTGTTCATGTTCTTTGTAAAAGTATCATAAAGCAGGACAGATGAGACAAATATCATAAAAACTGAAGAGCAGATGAGCACACACATGTTTGTATTACAAAAGAAAATCCACAAATTCATTAGAAATTGGCAGGGCAGGCTGAGGAAGTAGGTAGATGTAAAATGTCTGTAAATGGCGAAAGAACATAAACCCAAGACTGAATAAACGATGTTAAATATCCATGCCAAGGAGACAAAAATATGTTAGGATACAATTACCATTAAGACACCACAAGCAGGTCCGTATCCTGCCGCGATGACTTAAAAGAGTTGGTTATTAGCCACAATGTGTAGGCAGTCTCATGCCAACGGCCATACCACGTTGAGAACACCGCTTCTCGTCCGATCAGCGAAGTTAAGCAACGTTGGGTTTGGTTAGTACTTGGATGGGTGACCGCCTGGGAACACCAAATGCTGTTGGCAATAATGTTTTTTGTTTTGTTTTGTTTTGTTTCGTTTGTTTTTGTTTGAATGGCTGGCTCCACGGGAAATTCACGGAGTTGTGTGGAATAAGGCCTGGTAAAATGAATTAATATGTATGTCATGTTTAAAACAAACTCGCTTAATATAGATATTGTGTGAGGCTTTATACAAAAACAAACAACCAAAACAAAACATGTTGTATATATATATATATATAGCTTAATCCGGGTTTGAACTCGCAACTCCAAGAATACGCATCACTTATATACACTTTACCACTGGACCACTGCTGCAGGACACTAGCTTGATGCTGAGGTATCAATTTAATGACGTAAATGCCATTTCCACAAATAAATGATAATTAAAAAGTATTTGTATGTACAAATCTTTTCTGTTTAAAAGGCTACAATATCAGTTACTGATATAATTTGTGTTAATGTTTCTATACCCACAAGAAGGCATATTTTTGCTTATATGTAAAGGGTACGGAGAAGGAATCCACAGACCATCATTCCCCTCCCCTTCCCCCCCCCCCCCCCCCCACCCCCAACTCCCACCTACTACCACCACCACCACCACCACCACCACCAATCACCACCAATCACCACCAATCACCACCACCAATCACCACCACCACATCTAACCGAAAACCCCCTAACACATCAACCCTCCCCCCAATCAACAGGCGAAATAATAACCCTCAAATGCCTGCCTGCCTGCCTGCCTGCAAGCCAATACTAACGGTCTTCTCAGAAAGAAAATCTCTTTGTATCTGTATTACTTGATGAAATGTATGATTCTAATAATGAAAATAAATTTTGATGTCGGTTGTATGAGCATAATGACCAATATGCACATGATATGAATGAATTAAATAGTGTAGTTTTAAGTAATTAGGTTGTAGACACATTAAGCGGATATGATATTTGACGCGTCCAGAACTGGTGATTTTTGGTTTAGTTTTAAATGCACCACCACCACCACCACCACCACCACCATTGCTTCCCCAGAGCCTAATTAAGGACCGGTAAAAGGAGTCAATATGTATGTCATCTATAAAACCAAAGAATGAATAAAAAAACACACACAAACCTACATAATAGTATTAGGAAGATTGTATGGCAAAAAAAAAAAAGTATTATTCCCATTGGGTCGTTTGAACTCGCGACTTCCAAAACACCAGCCACACACCTTACAACCCAGCCACCATAGAGTTGGTATAATTGTGCAACTTTAGTTATAAAAGTAAAGTTTTCTCACATTGTATTGATAACTTAAAGGATTTTTTTTTTTTTTTGCATGTACAAATCTTATTGTCTGTTCTATGAAAAGGCTTGATGTAAATTATGTATTTTTTGAATGATTGAATTGTAGGCACATTAAGCGGATTCGATATTTGATATATCCAGAAAAGGCGATTTATGTTCAGTTTTAAAATGCATCACCGTTAACGCTAAAGGACTGGTAAAATGACTCGATGTTTGTCATTTTTAAAATAAACACTAAAACAAGGCCCTTAACATATATAATGTTTGAATATAAATTGAATGCATATAAATACAAAGTGGGAGGGCTGGCTGGCTGGCTGGCTGGCTGGCTGGCTGGCTGGCTGGCTGGCTGGCTGGCTGGCTGGCTGGCTGGCTGGCTGGCTGCTGCCTGGCTGCCTGCCTGCCTGCCTGCCTGCCCTGCCTGCCTGCCTGCCTGCCTGCCTGCCTGGCTGCCTGCCTGCCTGCCTGCCTGCCTGCCTGCCTGCCTGCCTGTGCCTGCCTGCCTGCCTGCCTGCCTGCCTGCCTGCTGCCTGTCTGGCTGCCTGGCTGCCTGGCTGCCTGCCTGCCTGCCTGCCTGCCTGCCTTGCCTTGCCTTGCCTTGCCTTGCCTTGCCTTGCCTTGCCTTGCCTTGCCTTGCCTTGCCTTGCCCTGCCCTGCCTTGGCTGCAGCTGGCTGGCTGGCTGGCTGGCTGGCTGGCCGTAAATCAACTCTTAACAACACCACACCACACCACACCATCACTCATCACCCATCACCCACCACCGGCCCCAGTCTCCCAGCCTCTCTTATATACCCGAGCAGGCCCTTTAAATTATTTGAATTGTTGCACTTCGGCCAATGGCAGGCACGATCGCTGCTGCTCAAACATATTCTGGTTCACAAGTATTATATATATATATATATAATATATATATTATATATATATATATATATATATATATATATATATATATATATATATATATTCATGAAACACATTAAAACCTTGATCATTTATTCATTCATTACGTCTAGTGAAGAATTGCTTTTGTTCATTTGTATGATTAAAAATGGATAGAATATGAATTCCTCGCTTAAAGTAAAATATAAAATATATATTGGATTTATATGATTGGTTAATATTCCAAGTGATGCTGAATATCCCCTATAATTTTGTTTTGTTTGTTTGTTATGTACACATTCCAAATGAAATCAATATAAATGTTATTATTAATGTTTGAAAGTTGATTGTCTACTTGAATCTCTCTATTAAAGTGTGTGTGGCTCCGGATGGAGCCTGGTTATGGTATTTGTCGCGGTGGGTGGCAGAAGTGCTTACTTCTTCTCTGTCTTCTTTGGCAAAAGAACTGCCTGAATGTTTGGAAGAACACCTCCCTGTGCAATGGTTACGCCAGACAGAAGTTTGTTGAGTTCTTCGTCGTTGCGGATGGCCAACTGCAAGTGACGTGGGATGATACGGGTCTTCTTGTTGTCACGTGCGGCGTTACCGGCGAGCTCGAGAACTTCGGCAGCGAGGTATTCCATGACGGCTGCCAGGTAGACAGGAGCGCCAGCACCGACGCGTTCGGCGTAGTTGCCCTTACGCAGCAGACGGTGAATTCTGCCCACGGGGAACTGAAGTCCGGCCCTGCTGGAGCGAGACTTTGACTTGCCCTTCACTTTGCCTCCCTTGCCGCGTCCTGACATTGCTGCTGCTGTTGTGGGTTTGTGGTGTTTTAATGCCGGCCCGCAGATCGAGCTTCGTGTTATATACCCCGCTCAGGATCAAGGGAGTCCGCCACTGACCAATCAGCGCGCTCCGCCACGCGACCCGCTCTGAGCTGAGTCGCGAGCGGGATATAAAAGGAAAGCTCGACTCGCGCAAAAGTTCATTATTGTATCGCAACGCCAGCCAGCACGAGCATCATCATGCCACCCAAGGCATCTGGAAAGGCTGCCAAGAAGGCCGGAAAGGCCCAGAAGGCCATTGCCAAGGGCGATAAGAAAAAGAAGCGCAGGAGGAAGGAGAGCTACAGCATCTACATCTACAAAGTGCTGAAGCAGGTCCACCCCGACACTGGTATCTCTTCCAAAGCCATGTCGATCATGAACTCGTTCGTGAACGACATCTTCGAGCGCATCGCCGCCGAGGCTTCTCGCCTGGCCCACTACAACAAGCGTTCCACCATTACCAGTCGGGAGATCCAGACGGCTGTAAGGCTCCTGTTGCCCGGAGAACTGGCCAAGCACGCCGTCTCTGAGGGCACTAAGGCCGTCACCAAGTACACCTCCTCCAAGTAAACGGCTTACTTACTGCCCTGTGGTGGTGGCTTGGCCTCAAACCAACAAACTCGGCTCCATTGGAGCCACACTTTAATTTCTAAAGAGATTGTGAGTGTTAGACACCAATACTATTATAACAAAAACCTCTGTCACTGAAAGCAAATAGCTATAAAATGAGAATATTTATGAAACTGTCTGTGTGTGTTTCTCTCTCTCAGTCTCTGTCTGTCTGTCTGTCTGTCTGTCTGTCTGTCTGTCTGTCTGTCTGTCTGTCTTGTCTGTCTGTCTGTCTGTCTGTCTGTCTGTCTGTCTGTGTCTCTCTCTCTCTCTCTCTCTCTCTCTCTCTCTCTCTCTCTCTCTCTCTCTCTCTCTCTCTCTCTCTCTCTCTCTCTCTCTCTCTCTCTCTCAACACATATAAGCACTCGGTATCTTTTTTCTAGAGATTAGAGATTCATTGTTATGTTCCACATTAGGATTACTATGCAGGCCACCCTCTTAGGTTTGAAAATGTCAAGAAAACGGTTAATTTAAAATGTCATCTCCTAACTTAACAGATTAAGCCAGAGGACCGA
>NW_027190293.1:0-7500 GCF_040958095.1 Procambarus clarkii | reverse complement strand
GAAATGTATGATTCTAATAATGAAAATAAATTTTGATGTCGGTTGTATGAGCATAATGACCAATATGCACATGATATGAATGAATTAAATAGTGTAGTTTTAAGTAATTAGGTTGTAGACACATTAAGCGGATATGATATTTGACGCGTCCAGAACTGGTGATTTTTGGTTTAGTTTTAAATGCACCACCACCACCACCACCACCACCACCATTGCTTCCCCAGAGCCTAATTAAGGACCGGTAAAAGGAGTCAATATGTATGTCATCTATAAAACCAAAGAATGAATAAAAAAACACACACAAACCTACATAATAGTATTAGGAAGATTGTATGGCAAAAAAAAAAAAGTATTATTCCCATTGGGTCGTTTGAACTCGCGACTTCCAAAACACCAGCCACACACCTTACAACCCAGCCACCATAGAGTTGGTATAATTGTGCAACTTTAGTTATAAAAGTAAAGTTTTCTCACATTGTATTGATAACTTAAAGGATTTTTTTTTTTTTTTGCATGTACAAATCTTATTGTCTGTTCTATGAAAAGGCTTGATGTAAATTATGTATTTTTTGAATGATTGAATTGTAGGCACATTAAGCGGATTCGATATTTGATATATCCAGAAAAGGCGATTTATGTTCAGTTTTAAAATGCATCACCGTTAACGCTAAAGGACTGGTAAAATGACTCGATGTTTGTCATTTTTAAAATAAACACTAAAACAAGGCCCTTAACATATATAATGTTTGAATATAAATTGAATGCATATAAATACAAAGTGGGAGTGGCTGGCTGGCTGGCTGGCTGGCTGGCTGGCTGGCTGGCTGGCTGGCTGGCTGGCTGGCTGGCTGGCTGGCTGGCTGGCTGCCTGGCTGCCTGTGCCTGCCTGCCTGCCTGCCTGCCTGCCTGCCTGCCTGCCTGCCTGCCTGGCTGCCTGCCTGCCTGCCTGCCTGCCTGCCTGCCTGCCTGCCTGCCTGCCTGCCTGCCTGCCTGCCTGCCTGCCTGCCTGCCTGCCTGTCTGGCTGCCTGGCTGCCTGGCTGCCTGCCTGCCTGCCTGCCTGCCTTGCCTTGCCTTGCCTTGCCTTGCCTTGCCTTGCCTTGCCTTGCCTTGCCTTGCCCTGCCCTGCCTTGGCTGCAGCTGGCTGGCTGGCTGGCTGGCTGGCTGGCCGTAAATCAACTCTTAACAACACCACACCACACCACACCATCACTCATCACCCATCACCCACCACCGGCCCCAGTCTCCCAGCCTCTCTTATATACCCGAGCAGGCCCTTTAAATTATTTGAATTGTTGCACTTCGGCCAATGGCAGGCACGATCGCTGCTGCTCAAACATATTCTGGTTCACAAGTATTAATATATATATATATATATATATATATATATATATATATAATATATATATATATATATAATATATATATATATATATATATTCATGAAACACATTAAAACCTTGATCATTTATTCATTCATTACGTCTAGTGAAGAATTGCTTTTGTTCATTTGTATGATTAAAAATGGATAGAATATGAATTCCTCGCTTAAAGTAAAATATAAAATATATATTGGATTTATATGATTGGTTAATATTCCAAGTGATGCTGAATATCCCCTATAATTTTGTTTTGTTTGTTTGTTATGTACACATTCCAAATGAAATCAATATAAATGTTATTATTAATGTTTGAAAGTTGATTGTCTACTTGAATCTCTCTATTAAAGTGTGTGTGGCTCCGGATGGAGCCTGGTTATGGTATTTGTCGCGGTGGGTGGCAGAAGTGCTTACTTCTTCTCTGTCTTCTTTGGCAAAAGAACTGCCTGAATGTTTGGAAGAACACCTCCCTGTGCAATGGTTACGCCAGACAGAAGTTTGTTGAGTTCTTCGTCGTTGCGGATGGCCAACTGCAAGTGACGTGGGATGATACGGGTCTTCTTGTTGTCACGTGCGGCGTTACCGGCGAGCTCGAGAACTTCGGCAGCGAGGTATTCCATGACGGCTGCCAGGTAGACAGGAGCGCCAGCACCGACGCGTTCGGCGTAGTTGCCCTTACGCAGCAGACGGTGAATTCTGCCCACGGGGAACTGAAGTCCGGCCCTGCTGGAGCGAGACTTTGACTTGCCCTTCACTTTGCCTCCCTTGCCGCGTCCTGACATTGCTGCTGCTGTTGTGGGTTTGTGGTGTTTTAATGCCGGCCCGCAGATCGAGCTTCGTGTTATATACCCCGCTCAGGATCAAGGGAGTCCGCCACTGACCAATCAGCGCGCTCCGCCACGCGACCCGCTCTGAGCTGAGTCGCGAGCGGGATATAAAAGGAAAGCTCGACTCGCGCAAAAGTTCATTATTGTATCGCAACGCCAGCCAGCACGAGCATCATCATGCCACCCAAGGCATCTGGAAAGGCTGCCAAGAAGGCCGGAAAGGCCCAGAAGGCCATTGCCAAGGGCGATAAGAAAAAGAAGCGCAGGAGGAAGGAGAGCTACAGCATCTACATCTACAAAGTGCTGAAGCAGGTCCACCCCGACACTGGTATCTCTTCCAAAGCCATGTCGATCATGAACTCGTTCGTGAACGACATCTTCGAGCGCATCGCCGCCGAGGCTTCTCGCCTGGCCCACTACAACAAGCGTTCCACCATTACCAGTCGGGAGATCCAGACGGCTGTAAGGCTCCTGTTGCCCGGAGAACTGGCCAAGCACGCCGTCTCTGAGGGCACTAAGGCCGTCACCAAGTACACCTCCTCCAAGTAAACGGCTTACTTACTGCCCTGTGGTGGTGGCTTGGCCTCAAACCAACAAACTCGGCTCCATTGGAGCCACACTTTAATTTCTAAAGAGATTGTGAGTGTTAGACACCAATACTATTATAACAAAAACCTCTGTCACTGAAAGCAAATAGCTATAAAATGAGAATATTTATGAAACTGTCTGTGTGTGTTTCTCTCTCTCAGTCTCTGTCTGTCTGTCTGTCTGTCTGTCTGTCTGTCTGTCTGTCTGTCTGTCTGTCTTGTCTGTCTGTCTGTCTGTCTGTCTGTCTGTCTGTCTGTGTCTCTCTCTCTCTCTCTCTCTCTCTCTCTCTCTCTCTCTCTCTCTCTCTCTCTCTCTCTCTCTCTCTCTCTCTCTCTCTCTCTCTCTCTCAACACATATAAGCACTCGGTATCTTTTTTCTAGAGATTAGAGATTCATTGTTATGTTCCACATTAGGATTACTATGCAGGCCACCCTCTTAGGTTTGAAAATGTCAAGAAAACGGTTAATTTAAAATGTCATCTCCTAACTTAACAGATTAAGCCAGAGGACCGAAAACAGAATAAAACAGGACTGGACAGTATGTCACTTATACAAGCTGCTTTTATTTCTAGTACAGTATGACAATTTTTATTTTGGGGGGGTGGGGGGGGTGGGTGATCCTTGACAGTGCATAAGAGCGAAAAGCGACGGCGTTTTGTTTGTAAGAGAACAGGTTGTACTACAAATGACTTGATTTATTGATATCACGTGTATGTATGACACCTAAATTAGTGTATTTGTTTATTTATTTATTTATTTATTTATTATATGTGTAGATGAAGGTTAATTCATATGACTGATGCTAGGAATGTCTGAAATCTCCTTAGAAGGATATTTTGGCCCTGAGAAGGGCCGAGTTTGGTGTATACTAGGGTGGTCGATTTAGCTTATGCACGCTCTCCACGGATACGGCGAGCAAGCTGAATGTCCTTTGGCATGATGGTGACACGCTTGGCGTGGATGGCACAGAGGTTAGTGTCCTCGAAGAGACCGACCAGGTAAGCCTCGGATGCCTCCTGTAAAGCCATGACGGCAGACGACTGGAAGCGAAGATCGGTCTTGAAGTCCTGGGCAATCTCGCGCACCAGACGCTGGAAGGGAAGTTTCCTGATGAGCAACTCGGTGCTCTTCTGGTAACGACGGATCTCACGCAGGGCGACCGTTCCGGGCCTGTAACGGTGAGGCTTCTTCACACCCCCTGTGGCAGGAGCAGACTTGCGTGCTGCCTTGGTGGCCAGCTGCTTACGAGGAGCCTTGCCTCCCGTGGACTTGCGAGCAGTCTGCTTGGTGCGAGCCATGGTGAACAACTGTGGTTTGTGATGGCCGGCGCCGAAAAATTTTTGCTTATATACGCCGTCTCGAGGCGCTTGCTCGAGCGCCATTGGCTGCTCGACTCGCCTACGTCACCCCGTTGCCCCTCCCCTCCTTCCTCTGGCTGCAGCCAACAGGCGGCTCACCTCAATCACTATTATCGCTGATTTTGCTCTATTTTTTGGATTTGTGCAAAAGTCATTTCACAGGGACGTGAAACAGACGAGTAGGCAACTGCAGTTTTGAAAGCGTTGTGAGAAAGCCGTGTCTATTCGACCACAAGCGTAAAGTAAGGGCAGGCAGGAGTTGCAATGCTACTAGTACGTCCGCTTGATGGGATATAGTCGGGAAATCGTGCGGGCATTCGTCAATTCGATTCACACAACTACAACACCATGACTGGACGCGGCAAGGGAGGCAAGGGACTCGGAAAGGGTGGCGCCAAGCGTCATCGTAAGGTGCTACGTGACAACATCCAGGGCATCACCAAGCCCGCTATTCGTCGCTTAGCTCGTCGTGGCGGCGTCAAGCGTATTTCGGGTCTCATCTACGAAGAGACCCGTGGCGTCCTGAAGGTGTTCCTCGAGAACGTCATCCGTGATGCTGTAACCTACACGGAACACGCCAAGAGGAAGACCGTCACTGCCATGGACGTGGTGTACGCTCTGAAGCGCCAGGGTCGTACCCTCTACGGATTCGGCGGATAAGAGCTTGGCTAATCCATCGATTCCACCCACCACCACCTCAAAACGGGACCTAATTAGGTCCCTATACTTTTTTACTGAAGGGCTTAATAGACGATAACATAAATTGTTTTGATATCAGCTAGCACATTGGGTCTTATGAAATCTATTTTTTATCCTCGCATGCTTAAAGGGACTCTGATTGGGGGGGGGGGGGGGGGAAGGTTTGTTACGTTATATACTAGCAGAGCAGGATCATTGGTGGGGGGGGGGGGGGTGTGAGGGGGAGAGAGAGAGAGAGAGATCTTTCCCAACTCTTCCTTTTTACATGAGTGAGCTACCCGTTTTATTCATTTTATCCTTCTCAGAGCTGTTTTGATAGTATCCAAATGATGGTAAATGAAAAGGGAGGACACGAATATCTACCCAGAATTCAGGACTGGCAATCGATATGCATGTTTGAGTGAGAATCTTTTTCTCTCTCAACTTAGGTATACGTTTATGTCGTACCTAAAAGCGAGAACCACACTATTGGGACAAGTATGCAAGGCCCAATTTTCCTAACAAGCACAGTTAATTTTGTTATTTTCGAACATTTCTTTCCAAATTGGTTTATCCAATTAACAGTATTATATTAAGATCATGAATTGCTGGGTTAGGTTAGGTTAGCTTAGCTTAGGTTAGGTTAGCTTAGCTTAGCTTGGGTTAGCTTAGGTTAGGTTAGGTTAGCTTAGCTTGGGTTAGCATAGGTTAGGTTAGGTTTGATTACATTTCTATGTTAGATTTAACTCAAATTCAAAACAATTGCCAGTCATTCGGCTTGTTAGTCAACTTGCCTCTAATAGGGGCAATTTGTCTAACAAGACTATTTAGTTTTGTGTGTATATTATATATATATATATATATATATATATATATATATAGATATATATATATATATATATATATATATATATATATTATTATTATTATAGCTTCAAGACTCTGAACCAATATAGAAGCATCAAGAGGAAGTGCTTGTGTTATGGGCCAATAGGCCTTCTGCAGTTACTTCCATTCTTATGTTTTTATTCCCATTGGTTCGTGTTTTATCTTGTGTAAATGTCAATCACCTTACCCAAAACTTTGGTACCATATCACCTCACCCATGTATATATATATATATATATATATATATATATATATATATATATATATATATGTATATTATATATATAATAATATAGATGTATATTATATATATATATTATATATATATATATATTATATATATATATATATATAATATAGATGTATATTATATATATATATATATTATATATATATATATATATATATATATATATATATATATATATATATATATAATATACAGAGTAAATCTACCCCAAAAGTAATGATTTATTTGTCTACAAAACTAAACTCTTTTTTGGAATCATATGAGGCCCCTCCACTGAGGGGGGAGGCCTGGATGTTTATTGTCATGTGTATTCATGCTGCTTGCATGTCGTCGTTTATTTTGCCTTTGTTGTTTTTTTGACAGCTTTCTTTGCCTTGGGTGGTTTGGGAGATTTGAAGCTCTCTTTATTTTGGGCTTTTTGTTCCCAACAACAAGCTGCTGCTGCTGCTGCTGCTTTTTTCAAGGCTGTAGGTGGTTTGTTGCTTGTGGCGGCTTTCTTGGGAGTTACCACGGCCTTCTTTGCTGCTGTAGATGGTTTCTTGGTTGTGGTGGCTTTCTTGGGAGTTAGAACGGCCCTCTTCTCTGCTACGGCCAGCTTGAATGATCCACTAGCTCCACTTCCCTTGGTCTGAACAAGAATGCCGTCAGCCACTGCTTTCTTGAGAAATCTTCGGATGTAAATGGCGATCTTGGCAGCCTCGACTTTGTTGTTGGCAACAACGTACTTCTTGATTGCTTGTAGAGACGAGCCCTTACGGTCTTTGAGTGCTGCGACCGCGGCTAGAACCATTTGACTAGTTTTCGGGTGAGCAACCTGGACGCGAGGTTTCCTGGTGGTGGCCACCACAGCAGCAGCAGCCGCAGCCTTCTTGGTAGGCTTTGCTTCTACCATGATGATGATGAACCAACCAAGGTGATGAGAGACGCTCAGACAGTCACGGGGAATGATGCTGCCGCCGCTTGAGCCGAACCTATTTATGTGCCGGCACGGTACAGAAGCTGCAACCTGGCAACTCGTCCACCAATCACGACGGTTGGTTTTACGGCTCCGAAACCTGGATCCCATATCTTCTCTAAAATAGAAGCATTTGTTCATGTTCTTTGTAAAAGTATCATAAAGCAGGACAGATGAGACAAATATCATAAAAACTGAAGAGCAGATGAGCACACACATGTTTGTATTACAAAAGAAAATCCACAAATTCATTAGAAATTGGCAGGGCAGGCTGAGGAAGTAGGTAGATGTAAAATGTCTGTAAATGGCGAAAGAACATAAACCCAAGACTGAATAAACGATGTTAAATATCCATGCCAAGGAGACAAAAATATGTTAGGATACAATTACCATTAAGACACCACAAGCAGGTCCGTATCCTGCCGCGATGACTTAAAAGAGTGGTTATTAGCCACAATGTGTAGGCAGTCTCATGCCAACGGCCATACCACGTTGAGAACACCGCTTCTCGTCCGATCAGCGAAGTTAAGCAACGTTGGGTTTGGTTAGTACTTGGATGGGTGACCGCCTGGGAACACC
>NW_027190292.1:0-45204 GCF_040958095.1 Procambarus clarkii | reverse complement strand
AATTTATATCCATTGTTTCGTGTTCTGTCCTGTGTTGATACTTTTAATACCCTATTAATATCCCCCGGTTATGTCCATTCATCCTCTTGTAAACCTCTATCATGTCACCCCTAACTCTTCGCTTTTCCAGTGAATGCAACTTAAGCTTTGTTAATCTTTCTTCATATGAAAGATTTCTAATTTGGGGAATTAACTTAGTCATCCTACGCTGGACACGTTCAAGTGAATTTATATCCATTCTATAATATGGCGACCAAAACTGAACTGCATAATCTAAATGGGGCCTAACTAGAGCAAGATATAGCTTGAGAACCACACCAGGTGTCTTGTTACTAACGCTGCGATTAATAAATCCAAGTGTCCGATTTGCCTTATTACGAACATTTATGCATTGATCCTTTTGTTTTAAATTCTTACTAATCATAACTCCCAGATCCCTTTCGCAATCCGACTTCGCAATCACAACACCATCTAGCTCGTATCTTGTAACTCTATCATCATTACCTAACCTCAGAACTTTACATTTATCAGCATTAAACTGCATCTGCCAATCCTTTGACCATTTCAAAACCCTATCTAGATCAACTTGAAGTGATAGTGAGTCCTCCTCCGAATTAATTTCCCTTAATTAATTTTCCCCCAAACCCACCGTGCAGTTTTGAAAATATCCGAAACATTCCAAATTCGACGCTTGATCTATATTTTAGAGCCAAATTCTGGCTCTCAGCACGTATTCGCAGTTTGAAATTACGACTTTTTATACCGAACATTTGCCAAATACTGAAAGCGGCGATGGGTGACATTTTGCCCCCCCCCCATGCAGTTTTCATGGTATACCAAACAACCCAAATTCGACGCTTCAGCCATATTTTGGAGCCAAATTCTCGCTCTCTGCACGTATTCGCAGTTTGAAATAAAAAAATTTATACCGAAAATATGCCAATTACTGAAAGCAGCGATGGGTCACATTTTGCCCAAACCCATCCTGCAGTTTTTAAAATATCCAAAAAATCTCAAATTCGACGCTTGAGCCATATTTTGGACAAAAATTCTGGCTCTCTGTACGTATTCGCAGTTTGAAACTACCACTTTTTATACCGAAAATATGCCAATTAATGTGAGCGGCGATGGGTCACATTTTGCCCAAACCCCCCTGCAGTTTTCAAAATGTCATAAACATCCCAATTTCGACCCTTGAGCCATATTTTGGAGCCAAATTCTGGCTCTCTGCAAGTATTCGCAGTTTGAAATTACGAGTTCTTATACCGAAAATATGCCAAATACTGAAAGCAGCGATTAGTCACATTTTGCACAAACTCCCCCCCCCCCCCCCCCTCGCCACCTGCAGTTTTCAGAATATCCCAAACATCTCAAATTCGACCCTTGAGACATATTTTGTAGCCAAATTGTGGCTCACTGCGCGTATTCGCATGTTAAAATTACGATTTTTTATAACGAAAATATGTCAATTATTGAAAGCGGCGATGGATCACAATTTTGCCCAAACCATCCCTGCAGTTTTCAAAAAATCCCAAACGTGCCAAATTCGACGCCTGAGCCAAAATTTGAAATCAAATTCTGGCTCCCTGCACGTATTCGCAGTTTGAAATTACGACATTTTATACCGAAAATATGCCAAATACTGAAAACGGCGATGGATCACATTTTTCCAAAACCCTCCTTGCAGTTTTCAAAATATCAAAAGAATCCCAAATTCGACCCTTGAGCCATATTTTGGAGCCAAATTCTGGCTCTCTGCACGTATTTGCAGTTTGAAATTACGACTTTCTTCACCGAAAATATGCCAATTACTGAGAGCGGCGATGGGTCAGTCGGTCAGGTGAAGTCACAGTGAGAGGTTGTGTTAACCGGAGCTCCTGAGTGTTGTTATATTATCATAGCAATATGGAAGTTGTAGTGAAGGACCTGGTGACTCTAGTGGGAGCCCTGAGGACAGAGTTGGACTCTCTGCGGGAGGAGGTGCGTCAGCTTAAAAAACAACGAGAAGTAACGAAGGAGGAGACCAGCAGTAAAGGGACCTCGTCTTGGAGAGTTGCGAAAGACAGGGGCCTTAAGAAGACTTTGATAAAGCCGCCTTCAAACGCCATAGCAACTTCAAATTCATTTGACGTTTTGGAGGACGAGTGCTGTGGAGAGACTGTGGATCGCGCAAAAGGGAAAGCAACGAAGAGAAAGGAAGCGCAGGCCCCTCAGAAAGTAAAGGAAGTACCTAAGCAAACATTAGTTGTGGGAGATTCCCAGATAAGGTATTTGGATAGAACGTTTTGTGCTAGAGATAGGGGGAACAGGTTAAGGGTTTGCTATCCCGGAGCTGGCATTGGTGATATTATAAACAACATGAATGATATTATGGCTGGTAATGGGAACAATCCCATTATTTGCATTAGCGTGGGAGGAAATGATGTTGGTCGAGTCAGGAGTGAGGAACTGATTCAGAGGTATAAAACAGCCATAGAGTTAGTTAGGAGCAAGGGAGGAATCCCGATCATATGTGGCATTCTTCCAAGAAAGGGAGTGAGAAATGAATGGATATCGAGGGCACTTGGTGTCAATTGCCGGCTGGAAAGATATTGCAAATCAAATGCAATATCTTTCATAGACAACTGGGAACACTTCTATGGAAGAAATGAAATGTATGCTCGTGATGGGGTGCATCTATCGAGAGCTGGGGTTGTTGCTGTTGCGAACTCGCTAGAAGAAGTGGTTAGAGGTGTTTGTTTGGGTTTAAACTGTTAGTAGATAGAGGTATGGGAATTGATTTGGAGGAAGGAGGTAATAAAAGTATGTGTTTGTGGGAGAAAGGAATTGGCAAAACGATCAGGGAAAGAGAAGGTCCGCAAAATAACAATTCACTTAGGGTATATTACACTAACAGTAGAAGTCTAAGAAATAAAATTAACGAATTAAATGCTCTTGTCTGCACAGAAAAAATAGATATTATTGCACTTACCGAAACGTGGATGAATGTAGAAAATAGAGAACTATTAGCTGAATATCAAATATATGGATTTAAACTATTTCACACAGATAGATATATTAGACGAGGAGGTGGAGTAGCCATATATGTTAGGGACAATTTGAAATGTAGTCTCAAAGAGGGAATCAAAACAGAGCCACACACAGAAACTATTTGGATTGAATTAAACGAAAAAGCTAATAATATTATAATAGGAGTAATATATAGGCCACCAAATTTAGACAGAATGGAAGCAAAGCATCTATGGGATGAAATATCTAGAGCATCTAGATCTAACAGTATTTATGTCATGGGTGACTTTAATTTTAGCGGAATAAACTGGTTGAACAAAACAGGGAATAGTGAAGCAGAAGATTTTCTAGAATTAATTGACGATTGCTTTCTTACGCAACACATTAAGGAACCAACACGGGAAAATAATATTTTAGATTTAGTGTTAACTAACAGGGAAACGCAAATTAATGACATCGAAATAGGGAGTGAGCTAGGGAGCAGTGATCACAAAGAAATCAGATTTAGCATAGAATGGAATAGACCAGTAGGAGAAAATTCTGTTAAAGTGCCAGATTTTCGAAAAGCTGATTTTAATAGCCTAAGAAATTTTTTGGGTCAAATTGATTGGAAAGGCTTGGGTATGGGGTGTGGGCCGGTCTTGGAGCGAGACATGAACCCAGCGATAGGTGACTTAAATGGGGATTTCGATGTGGATTCAATATATAACTTATTTAAGAATATTCTAAACAAAGCACAGGAACGTAGTATACCATACAAATTGAATAGATCGTATACTAATGACCCAAAGTGGATAACAAAGAATTTGAAGAACCTTATAGGTAAAAAGAGAGCTTGGTACAAAAGGATTAAATATGGGGAGGTCACTTTAGAACAGGAATTCGTACAACTGGTTAGAAATGTTAAAAAAGAGATAAGGAAAGCAAAAAGGAACTATGAAGTTCGCATAGCAGGGCAAGCAAAGACAAATCCTAAAGGGTTTTTTCAGTTATATCGTACTAAGACTAGGGAAAGGATAGGTCCATTAAAAACTGAGACAGGTCAAATAACAGATAGTGATGAAGAGATGAGTAGTATTTTTAATAAATATTTTGTATCTGTATTTACTAAAGAGGAACTTAACAATATGCCTTCAGCCGAACAAGTCTATGTGGGTGGGGACGAGGACAGGTTGACGAGTTTAGCAGTTACCAGGGAGGATGTTCTTAAACAAATAGTAAAACTCAAACCAAACAAATCCCCAGGGCCGGATGAAGTGTTTGCTAGGGTGCTTAAAGAATGCAAAGAGGAGCTTTGTGACCCACTGTCAACCATATTTAATAAATCAATAGAGTCAGGCAGAGTGCCAGAGTTTTGGAAAGTTGCTAATGTGATACCAGTTTTTAAGAAAGGAGATAGATCACTTGCGTCTAACTATCGACCAATTAGCCTAACGTCTATTGTGGGAAAGTTACTCGAATCTATAATAGCAAATAAAATTCGTCTTCATCTTGAAAAACATAAATTAATAATTGAGTCGCAACATGGTTTTTAAATGGCCGTTCATGTTTAACAAATTTGTTATCTTTTTATTCTAGCATTGTTGAGGCAGTTGATAGTGGTAAGGATTGCGATGTTGTATACCTTGACTTTAGCAAAGCTTTTGATACAGTGCCACATGAAAGACTGATTAAAAAAATAGAGTCTCATGGTATTGGGGTGCTATATTAAGCTGGATTAGGGCATGGCTATACCAAAGGAAACAGAGAGTTAGTATAAATGGAATCAAGTCAGAGTGGGAAAATGTTGTAAGTGGAGTGCCTCAAGGCTCTGTCCTGGGACCTCTGTTGTTTATAATATATATAAATGATTTAGATTCAGGTTTGAGTAGCAACATTTGCAAATTTGCCGATGATACGAAAATCGGTAGGAAAATTAATTCGGAGGAGGACTCACTATCACTTCAAGTTGATCTAGATAGGGTTTTGAAATGGTCAAAGGATTGGCAGATGCAGTTTAATGCTGATAAATGTAAAGTTCTGAGGTTAGGTAATGATGATAGAGTTACAAGATACGAGCTAGATGGTGTTGTGATTGCGAAGTCGGATTGCGAAAGGGATCTGGGAGTTATGATTAGTAAGAATTTAAAACAAAAGGATCAATGCATAAATGTTCGTAATAAGGCAAATCGGACACTTGGATTTATTAATCGCAGCGTTAGTAACAAGACACCTGGTGTGGTTCTCAAGCTATATCTTGCTCTAGTTAGGCCCCATTTAGATTATGCAGTTCAGTTTTGGTCGCCATATTATAGAATGGATATAAATTCACTTGAACGTGTCCAGCGTAGGATGACTAAGTTAATTCCCCAAATTAGAAATCTTTCATATGAAGAAAGATTAACAAAGCTTAAGTTGCATTCACTGGAAAGGCGAAGAGTTAGGGGTGACATGATAGAGGTTTACAAGTGGATGAATGGACATAACCGGGGGATATTAATAGGGTATTAAAAGTATCAACACAGGACAGAACACGAAACAATGGATATAAATTGAATAAGTTTAGATTTAGGAAAGACTTGGGTAAATACTGGTTCAGTAACAGGGTTGTTGATTTGTGGAACCAATTGCCGCGTAACATTGTGGAGGTGGGGTCCCTCGATTGTTTCAAGCATGGGTTGGACAAGTATATGAGTGGGATTGGGTGGTTATAGAATAGGAGCTGCCTCGTATGGGCCAATAGGCCTTCTGCAGTTACCTTTGTTCTTATGTTCTTATGTCACATTTTGCATAATCCTCTCTGCAGTTTTCAAAATTTAACAAAAATCCCAAATTCGACCCTTGAGCCATATTTTGGAGCCAAATTCTGTGTTTATGCTCGTATTCGCAGTTTAAAATTACGGCTTTTTTTACCGAAAATATGCAAATTACTGAAAGCGTCGATGGATCACATTTTGACCCAACCCCTCCATGCAGTTTTAAAAATATCCAAAACATCCCAAAATTCGACGTTTGAGCCATATTTTGGAGCCAAATTCTGGCTCTCTGCACGTATTCGCAGTTTATAATAAGACTTTTTATACCGAAATATGCCAATTACTGAGAGCATCTATGGGTCACATTTTGCCTAACCCCCCCCCCCCCGCAGTTTACAAAATATCCAAAAAAATCCCAAATTCGACCCTAGAGCCATATTTTGGTGCCAAATTCTGGCTCTCTGCATGTATTCGCTGTATAAAATTACGACTTTTTTTTAGGTAAAAATGTCAATTACTGAAAGCAGCGAAGGGTCACATTTTGCCCAAACCCTCTCTGTAGTTTTGAAAACAAACCTAAACGTCCAAAATTCAAAGGTTGAGCCATATTTTGGAGCCAAATTCTGGCTCTCTGCACGTATTCGCAGTTTAAAATTACGAATTTTTATACCGAGTATATGCCAATTACTGAGAGCAGCGATGGGTCATATTTTGCCCAAACACTCCCTGCAGTTTTCAAAATATTCCAAGCATCCCAAATTCGAAGCTTGTGCCATATTTTTTAGCCAAATTTTGGCTCTCTGCACGTATTCGCAGTTTGAAATTACGACTTTTTATACCGAAAATATGCCACTTATTGAAAGCGGCGATGGATCACATTTTGCCAACCCTAACTGCAGTTTTCAAAATATCCCATACGTCCCAAATTCGATGCATGAGCCATATTTTGGAGGCAAATTCCGGCTCTCTGCAAGATATCGCTATTTGAAATTACGAAATTTATAACGAAAAAATGCAATTTCTGAGAGCAGCAATGGGTCAAATTTTGCCCAAACCCCTTTGCAGTTTTCAAAATATACCAAACATCCCAAATTGGTCGCTCGAGCCATTTTTTAGAGCCAAATTGTCTCTCTCTGCACGTATTTGCAGTTTGAAATTAAGACATTTTATACCGAAAATATGAAAATTACTAAGAACGGCGATGGGTCACATTTTGCCCAAACCCCCTTACAGTTTTCAAAATATCCCAAACATCCCAAATTCGACCCTTGAGCCATATTTTGGAGCCAAAGTCGGGGTATCTGCACGTTTTCGCAGTTTGAAATTACGACTTTTTTTAACGAAAATATGCCAGTTACTGAAAGCGGCGAAGGATCACATTTTGCCCAAACCCTCCTTGCAGTTTTCAAAGTATCCCAAACATTCCAAATTTGACGCTTGAGCCATTTTTGGGAGCCAAATTCTAGCTCTCTGCACGTATTCGCAGTTTGAAATTACGTCTTTTTATACTGAAAATATGCCAATTACTGAGAGCGGCGATGGATCACATTTAGCCCAACCTCTCAATGCAGTTTTCAAATATCCCAAACATCCCAAATTCGAACTTTGAGCCATATTTTGTAGCCAAATTCTGGCTCTCTGCATGTATTCGCCCTTTAAAATTACGTCTTTTTATACGGAAAAAATGGAATTACAGAAAGCGGCGATTGATCACATTTTGTCCAAACCCTTCCTGCAGTTTTCAAATTAGCCCAAACATCCAAAATTCGACGCTTGAACCCATATGTAGGAGGTAAATTCTGGCTCTCTGCACGTATTCGCCGTTTGAAATTACGACTTTCTACACTGAAAATATGCCAATTACTGAGAGCGGCGATGGGTCACATTTTGCCGAAACCCCCCTGCAGTTTTCAAAATATAACAAACATCCCAAATTCGACCCTTGAGCCATATTTTGGAGCCAAATTCAGGCTCTCTGCACGTATTCGCCGTTTGAAATTACGACTTTCTACACTGAAAATATGCCAATTACTGAGAGCGGCGATGGGTCACATTTTGCCCCCCCCCTGCATTTTTCAAAATATCCCAAACATCCCAAATTCGACACTTGAGCCATATTTTGGAGCCAAATTCTATCTCTCTGCACGTATTCGCAGTTTGAAATTACGAAATTTATACCGAAAATATGCGAAATACTGAAAGCAGCAATGGATCACATTTTGCCCAAATCCTTCCTGCAGTTTTCGTAGCATCCCAAACATCCCAAATTTGACGCTTGAGCCATATTTTGGAGCCAAAATCTGGCTCTCTATACGTATTCGCCTTTCGAAATTACGACTTTTTATACCGAAAATATGAAAATTTTAAGAGCAGCGATGGGTCACATTTTGCCCCCCTCCCCCTGCAGTTTTCATGGTATACCAAACATCGCAAATTCGACGCTTGAGCCATATTTTGGAGCCAAATTCTCGCTCTCTGCACGTATTCGCAGTTTGAAATTAGGAATTTTATACCGAAAATATGCCAATTACTGTGAGCGGCGATGGGTCACATTTTGCCCAATCCCCCTTGCAGTTTTCAAGTTGTCCTAAACATCCCAATTTCGACCCTTGAGCCATATTTTGGAGCCAAATTCTGGCTCTCTGCAAGTATTCGCAGTTTGAAATTACGACTTCTTATACCGAAAATATGCCATATACTGAAAGCGGCGATTAGTCACATTTGGCCCCCCCCCCCCCACCTGCAGTTTTCAGAATATCACAAAGATCCCAAATTCGATCCTTGAGCCATATTTTGCAGCCAAATTCTGGTTCACTGCGCATATTCGCATTTTGAAATTACCAATTTTTATAACGAAAATATGTCAATTACTGAGAGCGGCGATGGATCACAATTTTGGCCAAACCATCCCTGCACTTTTCAAAAATCCCAAACGTCCCAAATTCGACGCTTGAGCCAAAATTTGGAGTCAAATTCTGGCTCCCTGCACGTATTCGCAGTTTGAAATTACGAATTTTATTCCGAAAATATACCAATTACTGAGAGCGACGATGGGTCACAGTTTGCCCAAACCCACCCTGCAGTTTAGTCAATATCCTGAACATCCCAATTTCGACGCTTCAGCCACATTTTGCAGCCAAATTTCTGGCACTCTGCACGTATTTGCAGTTTGAAATTACGACTTTTTATACCGAAAATATGGCAATTACTGAGAGCGGCGATGGGTCACATTTTGCCCAAACACCCTGCAGATTTCAAAATATCCCAAACATCCCAAATTCGACGCTTGAACAATATTTTGGACCCAAATTCTCGCTCTCTGCACTTATTCGTAGTTTGAAGTTACGACGTTTTATACAGAATACATGCCAATTACTGGGAGCGGCGATGAGTCACATTTTGCCAAAACCCCCCTGCAGTTTTCAAAATATTAGAAACATTCCAAATTTGACGCTTTAACCATATTTTGGAGCCAAATTCTGGCTCTCTGCACGTAATCGCAGTTTGGAATTACGACTTTTTGTACAGAAAATATGCCAATTACTGATAGCGGCGATGAGTCACATTTTGCCCAAACCCACCCCGCAGTTTTGAAAATATCCGAAACATCCCAAATTCGACACTTGAGCCATATCTTGGAGCCAAATTCTGGCTCTCTGCACGTATTCGCCGTTTGAAATTGCGCCTTTTATTACCGCAAATATGCAAATTTCTGAGAGCTGCGATGGATCTCATTTTGCCCAAACCCTCCCTGCAGTTTTGACAATATCCCAAACATCCCAAATTCGACGCTAGGTCCATATTTTGGAGCCAAATTCTGGCTCTCTGTGTATTCGCAGTTTGAAATTACGAATTTTTATACCGAAAATATGCCAATTAATGAGAGCGGTGATGGTTCACATTTTGCCCGAACCCCCCCTGCAGTTTTCAAAATATTCCAACTATCCCAAATTCGAAGCTTGAGCCATGTTTTGGAGCCAAATTCTGGCTTTCGGCACGTGTTCGCAGTTTGAAATTACGACTTTTTATACAGAAAATATGCCAATTACTAAGAGCGACGATGGGTTACATTTTGCCCAAACCCCATGCAGTTTTTAAAATATCCCAAACATCCCAAATTCGACGATTGAGCCATATTTTGAAACCAAATTCTGGCTCTCTGCAGGTATTCGCTATTTGATATTACGACTTTTTATACCGAAAATATGCTAATTACTGAGAGCTGCGATGGGTTTCTTTTTGCCACCGCCCCCTGCAGTTTTCAAAAAATCCCAAACATTCCAAGTGCGACAAGTGAGCCATATTTTGGAGCCAAATTTTGGCTCTTTTCACGTATTTGCAGTTTGAATTTATGCCTTTTTATACCGAAAATATGCAAATTACTGAAGGTAGCGATGGGTCACATTTTGCTCAAAATCCCCTGCAGTTTTCAAAATCATCAAAACATCCCAAATTTGAAGCTTTTACCATGATTTGGAGCCAAATTCTGGCTTTCTGCACGTATTCGCAGATTGAAATTACGACTTTTTATACCGAAAATATGTTAATTACTGAGAGCTGCGATGGGACACCTTTTGCCCAAACCTTCCCCCCCCCCCTCCTGCAGTTTTCAAAATATTCAAACAATCCCAAATTCGAAGCTGACCAATATTTTTGAGCCAAATTCTGGCTCTCGGCACGTGTTTGCAGTTTGAAATTACGACTTTTTATACCGAAAATATGCCAATTACTGAGAGCGGCGATGGGTCACATTTTGCCCAAACAACCCTGTAGTTCTCAAAATATTCCAAACATCCCAAATTCGACCCTTGAGCTATATTTTGGAGCCAAATTCTGGATCTCTGCACGTATTTGCAGTTTGAAATTTCGACTTTTTATACCGAAAATATGCCAAATACTGAGAGAAGAGATGGGTCACATTTTGCCCAAAACCTCCCAAACATCCCAAATTTGACGCTTGAGCCATATTTTGGAGCCAAATTCTAGCTCTCGGCACGTGTTCGCAATTTGAAAATGCGACTTTTTATACAGAAAATATGCTAATTACTGAGAGCTGCGATGGGTTCCTTGTTGCCCAATCACCCCCTTCAGTTTTCAAAATATCCCCAACATTCCAAGTTCGACACGTGAGCAATATTTTGAAGCCAAATTCTGGCTCTCTGCACGTATTCGCAGTTTGAATTACGTCTTTTTATTCCGAAAAAATGCCATTACTTAAAGCGATGGATCACATTTTGCCTAAACCCTCCCTGTTGTTTTTAAAATATCCTAAACATCCCAAAGTCGACGCTTTAGCCATATTTTGGAGCCAAATTTTGGCTCTCTGCACGTGTTCGCAGTTTGAAATTACGACATTTTATACCGAAAATATGTTAATTACTGAGAGCGGCGATGGGTCACATTTTGCCCAAACCCCCCCCCCCCTCTAGTTTGAAATTACGACTTTTTATACCGAAAATATGCCAATTACTGAGAGCGGCGATGGGTCACATTTTGCCCAAACCCTCCCAGCAGTTTTCAAAATATCCCAAACATCCCAAATTCGACCCTTGAGCCATATTTTGGAGCCAAATTCAGGCTCTCTGCACGTATTCGCAGTTTGAAATTACGTCTTTTTATACCGAAAATATGCCAATTACTGAAAACGGCGATGAGTCACATTTTGCCCAAAATCCACTGCAGTTTTCCCAATATGTTTTGTGTACCTTTTGATGTTGTGTACCTTGTTGTGTACCAACATATTGTGATGTTGTGTACCTTGACTTTAGCAAAGCTTTTGATACAGTGCCACATGAAAGACTAATTAAAAAAATAGAAGCTCATGGTATTGGGGGCTATATTAACTTGGATTAGGGCATGGCTATTCCAAAGGAAAAAGAAGTGGGATAATGTTGTTAGTGGAGTACCTCAGGGCTCTGTCCTGGGACCTCTGTTGTTTATAATATATATAAATGATTTAGATTCAGGTTTGAGTAGCAACATTTGCAAATTTGCCGATGATACGAAAATCGGTAGGGAAATTAATTCGAGGAGGATCACTATCACTTCAAGTTGATCTAGATAGGGTTTTGAAATGGTCAAATGATTGGCAAATGCAGTTTAATGCTGATAAATGTAAAGTTCTGAGGCTAGGTAATGATGATAGAGTTACAAGATACGAGCTAGATGGTGTTGAGATTGCGAAGTCGGATTGCGAAAGGGATCTGGGAGTTATGATTAGTAAGAATTTAAAACAAAAGGATCAATGCATGAATGTTCGTAATAAGGCGAATAGGACACTGGGATTTATTAATCGAAGCAATAGTAACAAGACACCTGGTGTGGTACTCTAAGCTATATCTTGCTCTGGTTAGGCCCCATTTAGATTATGCAGTTCAGTTTTGGTCGCCGTATTATAGAATGGATATAAATTCACTTGAACGTGTCCAACGTAGGATTACTAAGTTAATTCCCCAAATTAGAAATCTTTCATATGAAGAAAGATTAACAAAGCTTAAGTTGCATTCACTGGAAAGGCGAAGAGTTAGGGGTGACATGATAGAGGTTTACAAGTGGATGAATGGACATAACAGGGGGGATTAATAGGGTATTAAATATCAACACAAGACAGAACACGAAACAATGGGTATAAATTGGATAAGTTTAGATTTAGGAAAGGCTTGGGTAAATACTGGTTCAGTAACAGGGTTGTTGATTTGTGAACCAATTGCCGCGTAACGTGGTGGAGGTGGTGTCCCTCGATTGTTTCAAGCGCGGGTTGGACAAGTATATGAGTGGGATTGGGTGGTTATAGAATAGGAGCTGCCTCGTATGGGCCAATAGGCCTTCTGCAGTTACCTTTGTTCTTATGTTCTTATGTTCTTATATCCCAAACATCCCAAATTAGACGCTTGAGCCATATTTTGGGGCAAAATTCTGGCTCTCTGCACGTATTCGCAGTTTGAAATTACGACTTTTTATACCGAAAATATGCCAATTACTGAGAGCGGCGATGGGTCAAATTATGCCCAAACCCTCCCTGCAGTTTTCAAAGTATCGCAAACATCCCAAATTAGACGCTTGAGCTATATTTTGGAGTCAAATTCTCGCTCTCTGCACGTATTCGCAGTTTTAAATTACGGCTTTTTATATCGAAAATATGCCAATTACTGAGAGCTACGATGGGTCACATTTTGCCCACACCCAACCTGCAGTTTTGAAAATATCCCAAACATCCCAAATTCAACGCTTGAGCCATAGTTTGGAGCCAAATTCTGGCTCTCTGCACGTATTCGCTGTTTGAAATTACGTCTTTTTATACCGAAAATATGCCAATTACTGAAAGCGGCGATGGCTCACATTTTGCTCAAACCCTCCCTTCAGTTTTCAAAATATCCCAAACATCCCAAATTCAACGCTTGAGCCGTATTTTGGAGCCAATTTCTGACTCTGTGCACGTATTCGCAGTTTGAAATTACGAACTTTTTACCGAAAATATGCCAATTACTGAGAGCAGCGATGGGTCACATTTCGCCCCCCCCCCCCTGCAGTTTTTATAGTATGTCAAACATCCCAAATTCGACGCGTGAGCCATATTTTGGAGCCAAATTCTGGCTCTGTGCATGTATTCGCAGTTTGAAATTACGAACTTTATAAAGAAAATATTCCAATTACTGTGAGCGGCGATGGGTCACATTTTCCCCAAACCCACCGTGCAGTTTTGAAAATATCCGAAACATTCCAAATTCGACGCTTGAGCTATATTTTGGAGCCAAATTCTGGCTCTCAGCACGTATTCGCAGTTTGAAATTACGACTTTTTATACCGAACATATGCCAAATACTGAAAGCGGCGATGGGTCACATTTTGCCCCCCCCCCCCATGCAGTTTTCATGGTATACCAAACAACCCAAATTCGACGCTTCAGCCATATTTTGGAGCCAAATTCTCGCTCTCTGCACGTATTCGCAGTTTGAAATAAAGAATTTTATACCGAAAATATGCCAATTACTGAGAGCAGCGATGGGTCACATTTTGCCCAAACCCATCCTGCAGTTTTTAAAATATCCAAAAAATCTCAAATTCGACGCTTGAGCCATATTTTGGACAAAAATTCTGGCTCTCTGTACGTATTCGCAGTTTGAAACTACCACTTTTTATACCGAAAATATGCCAATTAATGTGAGCGGCGATGGGTCACATTTTGCCCAAACCCCCCTGCAGTTTTCAAAATGTCATAAACATCCCAATTTCGACCCTTGAGCCATATTTTGGAGCCAAATTCTGGCTCTCTGCAAGTATTCGCAGTTTGAAATTACGAGTTCTTATACCGAAAATATGCCAAATACTGAAAGCAGCGATTAGTCACATTTTGCCCAAACTCCCCCCCCCCCCCCCCCCTCGCCACCTGCAGTTTTCAGAATATCCCAAACATCTCAAATTCGACCCTTGAGACATATTTTGTAGCCAAATTCTGGCTCACTGCGCGTATTCGCATTTTAAAATTACGATTTTTATAACGAAAATATGTCAATTACTGAAAGCGGCGATGGATCACAATTTGCCCAAACATCATGCAGTTTTCAAAAAATCCCAAACGTTCCAAATTCGACGCCTGAGCCAAAATTTGAAATCAAATTCTGGCTCCCTGCACGTATTCGCAGTTTGAAATTACGACATTTTATACCGAAATATGCCAAATACTGAAAACAGCGATGGATCACATTTTTCCAAAACCCTCCTTGCAGTTTTCAAAATATCAAAAGCATCCCAAATTCGACCCTTGAGCCATATTTTGGAGCCAAATTCTGGCTCTTGCACGTATTTGCAGTTTGAAATTACGACTTTCTACACCGAAAATATGCCAATTACTGAGAGCGGCGATGGGTCACATTTTGCATAATCCTTCTGCAGTTTTCAAAATTTAACAAAATCCCAAATTCGACCCTTGAGCCATATTTTGGAGCCAAATTCTGTTTATGCTCGTATTCGCAGTTTAAAATTACGGCTTTTTATACCGAAAATATGCAAATTACTGAAAGCGGCGATGGATCACATTTTGACCCAACCCCTCCATGCAGTTTTAAAAATATCCAAAACATCCCAAATTCGACGTTTGAGCCATATTTTGGAGCCAAATTCTGGCTCTCTGCACGTATTCGCAGTTTATAATTAGACTTTTTATACCGAAATATGCCAATTACTGAGAGCATCTATGGGTCACATTTTGCCTAACCCCCCTGCAGTTTACAAAATATCCAAAAAATCCCAAATTCGACCCTTGAGCCATATTTTGGTGCCAAATTCTGGCTCTCTGCATGTATTCGCTGTATAAAATTACGACTTTTTTTTAGGTAAAAATGTCAATTACTGAAAGCAGCGAAGGATCACATTTTGCCCAAACCCTCCCTGTAGTTTTGAAAACAAACCTAAACGTCCAAAATTCAAAGGTTGAGCCATATTTTGGAGCCAAATTCTGGCTCTCTGCACGTATTCGCAGTTTAAAATTACGAATTTTTATACCGAGTATATGCCAATTACTGAGAGCAGCGATGGGTCATATTTTGCCCAAACACTCCCTGCAGTTTTCAAAATATTCCAAGCATCCCAAATTCGAAGCTTGTGCCATATTTTTGAGCCAAATTTTGGCTCTCTGCACGTATTCGCAGTTTGAAATTACGACTTTTTATACCGAAAATATGCCACTTTTGAAAGCGGCGATGGATCACATTTTGCCCAACCCTAACTGCAGTTTTCAAAATATCCCATACATCCCAAATTCGAGCATGAGCCATATTTTGGAGGCAAATTCCGGCTCTCTGCAAGATATCGCTATTTGAAATTACGACTTTTTATAAAAAAAAAATGCAAATTTCTGAGAGCAGCAATGGGTCACATTTTGCCCAAACACCCTTTGCAGTTTTCAAAATATACAAACATCCCAAATTGGTCGCTCGAGCCATTTTTTAGAGCCAAATTGTTCTCTCTGCACGTATTTGCAGTTTGAAATTAAGACATTTTATACCGAAAATATGAAAATTACTAAGAACGGCGATGGGTCACATTTTGCCCAAACCCCCTCTACAGTTTTCAAAATATCCCAAACATCCAAATTCGACCCTTGAGCCATATTTTGGAGCCAAAGTCGGGCTATCTGCACGTATTCGCAGTTTGAAATTACGACTTTTTTTAACGAAAATATGCCAGTTACTGAAAGCGGCGAAGGAACATTTTGCCCAAACCCTCCTTGCAGTTTTCAAAGTATCCCAAACATTCCAAATTTGACGCTTGAGCCATTTTTGGAGCCAAATTCTAGCTCTCTGCACGTATTCGCAGTTTGAAATTACGTCTTTTTATACCGAAAATATGCCAATTACTGAGAGCGGCGATGGATCACATTTAGCCCAACCTCTCAATGCAGTTTTCAAAATATCCCAAACATCCCAAATTCGAACTTGAGCCATATTTTGTAGCCAAATTCTGGCTCTCTGCATGTATTCGCCCTTTAAAATTACGTCTTTTTATACGAAAAAATGGAATTACAGAAAGCGGCGATGGATCACATTTTGTCCAAACCCTTCCTGCAGTTTTCAAATTAGCCCAAACATCCAAAATTCGACGCTTGAACCCATATGTAGGAGGTAAATTCTGGCTCTCTGCACGTATTCGCCGTTTGAAATTACGACTTTCTACACTGAAAATATGCCAATTACTGAGAGCGGCGATGGGTCACATTTTGCCGAAACCCCCCTGCAGTTTTCAAAATTTAACAAACATCCAAATTCGACCCTTGAGCCATATTTTGGAGCCAAATTCAGGCTCTCTGCACGTATTCGCAGTTTGAAATTACGACTTTTACCGAAATATGCCAATACTGAAGCGGCGATGGGTCACATTTTGCCCCCCCCCTGCATTTTTCAAAATATCCCAAACATCCCAAATTCGACACTTGAGCCATATTTTGGAGCCAAATTCTGGCTCTCTGCACGTATTCGCAGTTTAAATTACGAACTTTATACCGAAAATATGCGAAATACTGAAAGCAGCAATGGATCACATTTTGCCCAACCCTCCTGCAGTTTTCGTAGCATCCCAATCATCCCAAATTACGCTTGAGCCATATTTTGGAGCCAAATTCTGGCTCTCTATACGTATTCGCCTTTCGAAATTACGACTTTTTATACCGAAAATTTGAAAATTTTAAGAGCAGCGATGGGTCACATTTTGCCCCCCTCCCCCTGCAGTTTTCATGGTATACCAAACATCGCAAATTCGTCGCTTGAGCATATTTTGGAGCCAAATTCTCGCTCTCTGCACGTATTCGCAGTTTGAAATTAGGAATTTTATACCGAAAATATGCCAATTACTAAGAGCAGCGATGGGCCACATTTTGCCCAAACCCACCCTGCAGTTTTTAAAATATCCAAAAAATCCCAAATTCGACGCTTGAGCCATATTTTGGACCCAAATTCTGGCTCTCTGTACGTATTCGCAGTTTGAAATTACGACTTTTTATACCGAAAATATGCCAATTACTGTGAGCGGCGATGGGTCACATTTTGCCCAATCCCCCTTGCAGTTTTCAAAATGTCCAAACATCCCAATTTCGACCCTTGAGCCATATTTTGGAGCCAAATTCTGGCTCTCTGCAAGTATTCGCAGTTTGAAATTACGACTTCTTATACCGAAAATATGCCAAACTGAAAGCGGCGATTAGTCACATTTTGCCCAATACCCCCCCCCCCCCCCACCTGCAGTTTTCAGAATATCCCAAAGATCCCAAATTCGATCCTTGAGCCATATTTTGGAGCCAAATTCTGGTTCACTGCGCATATTCGCATTTTGAAATTACCAATTTTTATAACGAAAATATGTCAATTACTGAAAGCGGCGATGGATAGATGCTCAAGAGAGGGATGTAGAGGATGAAGAAAGTTATGCAGAGGCTCAAGAGAGTGATGCAGAGGTTCATGAGAGAGATTCAGAGGCTCAAGAGAGGGATGCAGAGGCTTAAGAGAGTGTTGCAGAGGCTTAAGAGAGGGATGCAGGGGCTCAAGAGATTGATGCAGAGGATCAAGAGAGTGATGCAGAGGCTCAAGCGAGTGATGCAGAGGCTCAAGAGAGTGATGCAGAGGCTCTAGAGAGTGATGCAGAGGCTGAAGAGAGTGATGCAGAGCCTCTAGAGAGTGATGCAGAGGCTCAAGAGAGGGATGCAGAGGATGAAGAGAGTGATGCAGAGGCTCAAGAGAGAGATGCAGAGGCTCAGGAGAGGGGTTCAGAGGCTCAAGAGAGGGATGCAGAGGCTCAAGAGAGTGATGCAGAGACTCAAGAGAGTTAAGCAGAGGCTCAAGAGAGTGATGCAGAGGCTTACGAGTGATGCAGAGGCTCAAGAGAGGGATGTAGAGGCTCAAGAGAGTGATGCAGAAGCTCAATAGAGTGATGCAGAGGCATACGAGTGATGCAGAGCCTGAAGAGAGTGATGCAGAGGCTCAAGAGAGTGATGCAGAGGCTTTAGAGGGGATGCAGAGGCTGAAAAGAATGATGCAGAGGCTTAAAAGAGTGATGCAGAAGCTGAAGAGAATGATGCAGAATCTTAAGAGAGGGATGAAGAGACTCAAGAGAGTGATGCAGAGGCTTAAGACAGGGGATGCAGAGGCTTAAGAGAGGGACGCAGAGACTCAAAAGATACCGACAATATGCCAATTACTGAGAGCGGCGGTGAGTCACATTTTGCAAAACCCCTCGCGCCCCCCCTCCTTGCAGTTTTCAAAATATACCAAACATCCCAAATTCGACGCTTGATTCATATTTTGGAGCCAAATTAAGGCTCTCTGCACGTATTCGCAGTTTAAAAATACGACTTTTTATACCGAAAATAGGCAAATTACTGAGAGCGGCGATGGATCACATTTTGCCCAAACCCTCCCTGCAGTTTTCAAAATATCCCAAACACCCTAAACTTTACGCTTGAGCCATATTTTGGACATAAATTCTGGCTCTTTGCACGTATTCGCAGTTTGAAATTACGACTTTTTATACCAATAATATGGCAATTACTGAGAGCGGCAATGGATCACATTGTGCCCAATCCTTCCCTGCAGTTTTCATTATATCCCAAACATCCCAAATTCGACTCTTGAGATTATTTTGGAAACAAATTCTGGCTCTCTGCATGTTTCGCAGTTTGAAATTACGAATTTTATACCGAAAATATGCCAATTACTGAGAGCGACGATTAATCACATTTTGCCAAACCCCCCTGCAGTTTTCAAAATATCCAAACATCCAAAAGTAGACCCTGAGCTATATTTTGAGCCAAATTCTGGCTCTCTGCACGTATTCGCAGTTTGAAATTACGAACTTTATTCCGAAAATATGCGAAATACTGAAAGCAGCAATGGATCACATTTTGCCCAGACCTTTCCTGCAGTTTTCGTAGCATCCCAATCATCCCAAATTTGACGCTTGAGCCATATTTTGGAGCCAAATTCTGGCTCTCTATACGTATTCGCCTTTCGAAATTTACGACTTTTTATATCGAAAATTTGAAAATTTTAAGAGCAGCGATGGGTCACATTTTGCCCCCCTCCCCCTGCAGTTTTCATGGTATACCAAACATCGCAAATTCGTCGCTTGAGCCATATTTTGGAGCCAAATTCTCGCTCTCTGCACGTATTCGCAGTTTGAAATTAGGAATTTTATACCGAAAATATGCTAATTACTAAAACAGCGATGGGCCACATTTTGCCCAAACCCACCCTGCAATTTTTAAAATATCCAAAAAATCCCAAATTCGACGCTTGAGCCATATTTTGGACCCAAATTCTGGCTCTCTGTACGTATTCGCAGTTTGAAATTACGACTTTTTATACCGAAAATATGCCAATTACTGTGAGCAGCGATGGGTCACATTTTGCCCAATCCCCCTTGCAGTTTTCAAAATGTCCTAAACATCCCAATTTCGACCCATGAGCCATATTTTGGAGCCAAATTCTGGCTCTCTGCAAGTATTCGCAGTTTGAAATTACGACTTCTTATACCGAAAATATGCCATAAACTGAAAGCGGCGATTAGTCACATTTTGCCCAATACCCCCCCCCCTCCCCCACCTGCAGTTTTCAGAATATCCCAAAGATCCCAAATTCGATCCTTGAGCCATATTTTGGAGCCAAATTCTGGTTCACTGCGCATATTCGCATTTTGAAATTACCAATTTTTATAACGAAAATATGTCAATTACTGAAAGCGGCGATGGATAGATGCTCAAGAGAGGGATGTAGAGGATGAAGAAAGTTATGCAGAGGCTCAAGAGAGTGATGCAGAGGTTCATGAGAGAGATTCAGAGGCTCAAGAGAGGGATGCAGAGGCTTAAGAGTGTTGCAGAGGCTTAAGAGAGGGATGCAGGGGCTCAAGAGATTGATGCAGAGGATCAAGAGAGTGATGCAGAGGCTCAAGCGAGTGATGCAGAGGCTCAAGAGAGTGATGCAGAGGCTCTAGAGAGTGATGCAGAGGCTGAAGAGAGTGATGCAGAGCCTCTAGAGAGTGATGCAGAGGCTCAAGAGAGGGATGCAGAGGATGAAGAGAGTGATGCAGAGGCTCAAGAGAGAGATGCAGAGGCTCAGGAGAGGGGTTCAGAGGCTCAAGAGAGGGATGCAGAGGCTCAAGAGAGTGATGCAGAGACTCAAGAGAGTTAAGCAGAGGCTCAAGAGAGTGATGCAGAGGCTTACGAGTGATGCAGAGGCTCAAGAGAGGGATGTAGAGGCTCAAGAGAGTGATGCAGAAGCTCAATAGAGTGATGCAGAGGCACAAGAGAGTGATGCAGAGCCTGAAGAGAGTGATGCAGAGGCTCAAGAGAGTGATGCAGAGGCTTTAGAGGGGATGCAGAGGCTGAAAAGAATGATGCAGAGGCTTAAAAGAGTGATGCAGAAGCTGAAGAGAATGATGCAGAATCTTAAGAGAGGGATGAAGAGACTCAAGAGAGTGATGCAGAGGCTTAAGACAGGGGATGCAGAGGCTTAAGAGAGGACGCAGAGACTCAAAAGATACCGACAATATGCCAATTACTGAGAGCGGCGGTGAGTCACATTTTGCAAAACCCCTCGCGCCCCCCCTCCTTGCAGTTTTCAAAATATACCAAACATCCCAAATTCGACGCTTGATTCATATTTTGGAGCCAAATTAAGGCTCTCTGCACGTATTCGCAGTTTAAAAATACGACTTTTTATACCGAAAATAGGCAAATTACTGAGAGCGGCGATGGATCACATTTTGCCCAAACCCTCCCTGCAGTTTTCAAAATATCCCAAACACCCTAAACTTTACGCTTGAGCCATATTTTGGACATAAATTCTGGCTCTTTGCACGTATTCGCAGTTTGAAATTACGACTTTTTATACCAATAATATGGCAATTACTGAGAGCGGCAATGGATCACATTGTGCCCAATCCTTCCCTGCAGTTTTCATTATATCCCAAACATCCCAAATTCGACTCTTGAGAATTATTTTGAAACCAAATTCTGGCTCTCTGTGTTTTCGCAGTTTGAAATTACGACTTTTTATACCGAAAATATGCCAATTACTGAGAGCGACGATTAATCACATTTTGCCCAAACCCTCCCTGCAGTTTTCAAAATATCCAAAACATCCAAAAGTAGACCCCTGAGCTATATTTTGAAGCCAAATTCTGGCTCTCTGCACGTATTCGCAGTTTGAAATTACGACTTTTTATACCGAAAATATGCCAATTACTGAGAGCGGCGATTGATCACATTTTGCCCAAAACTTCCCTGCAGTTTTCAAAATATCCCAAACATAACAAATTTGACGCTTGAGCCATATTTTTGAGCCAAATTCTCGCTCTCTGCACGTATTCGCAGTTTGAAATTCCGACTTTTTATACCGAAAATATGCCAAATACTGAAAGCGGCGATGGATCACATTTTGCCCAAACCCTCCTTGCAGTTTTCAAAATATCCCACACATCCCAAATTGGACGCTTGAGTCATATTTTGGAGCCAAATTCTGGCTCTCTGCATGTATTCGCAGTTTGAAATTAAGAATTTTAATACTGAAAATATGCCAATTACTGAAAGCAGCGATAGGTCACATTTTGCACAAACCCCCCTGCAGTTTTCAAAATATACCAAACATCCCTAATTCGACCCGTGAGCCATATTTTGGAGCCAAATTCTGCCTCTCTGCACATATTCGCAGGTTTAAATTACGACATTTTATACCAAAAATATGCAAATTACTGCTAGCAGCGATAGGTCACATTTTGCTCAACCCCCCCCCCCCTGCAGTTTTTAAATTATCCCTAACAACCCCAATTCGACGCTTGAGACATATTTTGGAGCCAAATTCGGGCTCTCTGCACGTATTCGGAGTTTAAAATTATTTCATTTTATACTGACAATATGCCTATTACTGAGAGCGGCGATGGGTACATTTTGCCAAAACCCCCCTGCAGTTTCAAAATATCCCAAATATCCCAAATTCGACCCTTGAGCTATATTTTGGAGCCAAATTCTGGCTCTCTGCACGTATTCGCAGTTTGAAATTACGACTTTTTATACCGAAAAAATGCCAATTACTGAGAGCGGCGATGGATCACATTTTGCCCAAACCCTCCCTGCAGTTTTCAAAATATCCAAAACATCCAAATGTCGACACTTGAGCCATATTTTGAAGCCAAATTCTGGCTCTCTGCACGTATTCGCAGTTTTAAATTACGAATTTTATACCGAAAATATACCAATTACTGAGAGCGGCGATGGATCACATTCTGCCCAAAGCCTCCTTGCAGTTTTCAAAATATCCCAAACATAACAAATTTGACGCTTGAGCCATATTTTTGAGCCAAATTCTGGCTTTCCGCACGAATTCGCAGTTTAAAATTATTTCATTTTATACCGACAATATCCCAATTACTGAGAGCGGCGATGGGTCACATTTTGCCAAAACCCCCTTGCAGTTTCAAAATATCCCAAACATCCCAAATTCGACCCTTGAGCTATATTTTGGAGCCAAATTCAAGCTGTCTGCACGTATTGGCAGTTTGAAATTACGAAATTTTATACCCAAAATATGCCAATTACTGAATGCTTCGATGGATCACATTCTGCCCAAACCCTCCCTGCAGTTTTCAAAATATCCTAAACATAACAAATTTGACGCTTGAGCCATATTTTTGAGCCAAATTCTGGCTCTCTGTAAGTATTCGCAGTTTGAAATTACGACTTTTTATACCGAAAATATGCCAATTACTGAAAGCGGCGATGGATCACATTTTGCCCAAACCCTCCTTGCAGTTTTCAAAATATCCCAAACATCCCAAATTGGACGCTTTAGTCATATTTTGGAGGCAAATTCTCGCTCTCTGCACGTATTCGCTGTTTGAAATTACGACTTTTAATGCTGAAAATATGCCAATTACTGAAAGCAGCGATAGGTCCATATTTTGCACAAACCCCCCTGCAGTTTTAAAATATACCAAACATCCCAAATTCGACCCGTGAGCCATATTTTGGAGCCAAATTCTGCCTCTTTGCACATATTCGCAGGTTTAAATTACGACATTTTATACCAAAAATATGCAAATTACTGCAAGCAGCGATAGGTCACATTTTGCTCAAACCCCCCCCCCTGCAGTTTTTAAATTATCCCTAACAACCCCAATTCGACGCTTGAGACATATTTTGGAGCCAAATTCGGGCTCTCTGCACGTATTCGGAGTTTAAAATTATTTCATTTTATACTGACAATATGCCTATTACTGGGAGCGGCGATGGGTCACATTTTGCCAAAACCCCCCTGCAGTTTCAAAATATCCCAAATATCCCAAATTCGACCCTTGAGCTATATTTTGGAGCCAAATTCTGGCTCCTGCACGTATTCGTTGTTTGAAATTACGACTTTTTATACCGAAAAAATGCATATTACTGAGAGAGGCGATGGATCACATTTTGCCCAAACCCTCCCTGCAGTTTTCAAAATATCCAAACATCCAAATGTCGACCCTTGAGCCATATTTTGAAGCCAAATTCTGGCTCTCTGCACGTATTCGCAGTTTTAAATTACGACTTTTTATACCGAATATATGCCAATTACTGAGAGCGGCGATGGATCACATTCTGCCCAAACCCTCCTTGCAGTTTTCAAAATATACCAAACATCCCAAATTCGACGCTTGATTCCATATTTTGGAGCCAAATTCTGGCTCTCTGCACGTATTCGCAGTTTAAAATACGACTTTTATACCGAAAATAGGCAAATTACTGAGAGCGGCGATGGGTCACATTTTGCCAAACCCTCCCTGCAGTTTTCAAAATATCCCAAACACCCTAAATTCGCTTGAGCTATTTTGGAGCAAATTCTGCTCTTGCACGTATTGCAGTTTGAAATTACGAATTTTTATACCAAATATGCAATTACTGAGAGCGATGGATCACATTGTGCCCAATCCTCCTTGCAGTTTTCATTATCCTAAACATCAAATTCGACTCTTGAGATATTTTGAGCCAAATTCTGGCTCTCTGCATGTTTTCGCAGTTTGAAATTACGACTTTTTATACCGAAAATATGCCAATTACGAGAGCGACGATTAATCACATTTTGCCCAAACCCTCCCTGCAGTTTTCAAAATATCCAAAACATCCAAAAGTAACCCCTGAGCTATATTTTGAAGCCAAATTCTGTCTCTCTGCACGTATTCGCAGTTTGAAATTACGACTTTTTATACCGAAAATATGCCAATTACTGAGAGCGGCGATTGATCACATTTTGCCCAAAACTTCCCTGCAGTTTCAAAATATCCCAAACATAACAAATTTGACGCTTGAGCCATATTTTTGAGCCAAATTCTGCTCTCTGCACGTATTCGCAGTTTGAATTCCGACTTTTTATACCGAAAATATGCCAAATACTGAAAGCGGCGATGGATCACATTTTGCCCAAACCCTCCTTGCAGTTTTCAAAATATCCCACACATCCCAAATTGGACGCTTGAGTCATATTTTGGAGCCAAATTCTGGCTCTCTGCATGTATTCGCAGTTTGAAATTAAGAATTTTAATACTGAAAATATGCCAATTACTGAAAGCAGCGATAGGTCACATTTTGCACAAACCCCCTGCAGTTTTTCAAAATATACCAAACATCCCTAATTCGACCCGTGAGCCATATTTTGGAGCCAAATCTGCCTATCTGCACATATTCGCAGGTTTAAATTACGACATTTTATACCAAAAATATGCAAGTTACTGCTAGCAGCGATAGGTCACATTTTGCTCAACCCCCCCCCCCCCCCTGCAGTTTTTAAATTATCCCTAACAACCCCAATTCGACGCTTGAGACATATTTTGGAGCCAAATTCGGGCTCTCTGCACGTATTCGGAGTTTAAAATTATTTCATTTTATACTGACAATATGCCTATTACTGAGAGCGGCGATGGGTACATTTTGCCAAAACCCCCTGCAGTTTCAAAATATCCCAAATATCCCAAATTCGACCCTTGAGCTATATTTTGGAGCCAAATTCTGGCTCTCGCACGTATTCGCAGTTTGAAATTACGACTTTTTATACCGAAAAATGCCAATTACTGAGAGCGGCGATGGATCACATTTTGCCCAAACCCTCCTGCAGTTTTCAAAATATCCAAAACATCCAAATGTCGACACTTGAGCCATATTTTGAAGCCAAATTCTGGCTCTCTGCACGTATTCGCAGTTTTAAATTACGACTTTTTATACCGAAAATATACACAATTACTGAGAGCGGCGATGGATCACATTCTGCCCAAAGCCTCCTTGCAGTTTTCAAAATATCCCAACATAACAAATTTGACGCTTGAGCCATATTTTTGAGCCAAATTCTGGCTTTCCGCACGAATTCCAGTTTAAAATTATTTCATTTTATACCGACAATATCCCAATTTACTGAGAGCGGCGATGGGTCACATTTTGCCAAAACCCCCTTGCAGTTTCAAAATATCCCAAACATCCCAAATTCGACCCTTGAGCTATATTTTGGAGCCAAATTCAAGCTGTCCTGCACGTATTGGCAGTTTGAAATTACGAAATTTTATACCCAAAATATGCCAATTACTGAATGCTTCGATGGATCACATTCTGCCCAAACCCTCCCTGCAGTTTTCAAAATATCCTAAACATAACAAATTTGACGCTTGAGCCATATTTTTTGAGCCAAATTCTGGCTCTCTGTAAGTATTCGCAGTTTGAAATTACGACTTTTTATACCGAAAATATGCCAATTACTGAAAGCGGCGATGGATCACATTTTGCCCAAACCCTCCTTGCAGTTTTTCAAAATATCCCAAACATCCCAAATTGGACGCTTTAGTCATATTTTGGAGGCAAATTCTCGCTCTCTGCACGTATTCGTGTTTGAAATTACGACTTTTAATGCTGAAAATATGCCAATTACTGAAAGCAGCGATAGGTCCATATTTTGCACAAACCCCCCTGCAGGTTTTAAATATACCAAACATCCCAAATTCGACCCGTGAGCCATATTTTGGAGCCAAATTCTGCCTCTTTGCACATATTCGCAGGTTTAAATTACGACATTTTATACCAAAATATGCAATTACTGCAAGCAGCGATAGGTCACATTTTGCTCAAACCCCCCCCCCTGCAGTTTTTAAATATCCCTAACAACCCCAATTCGACGCTTGAGACATATTTTGGAGCCAAATTCGGGCTCTCTGCACGTATTCGGAGTTTAAAATTATTTCATTTTATACTGACAATATGCCTATTACTGGGAGCGCGATGGGTCACATTTTGCCAAAACCCCCCTGCAGTTTCAAAATATCCCAAATATCCAAATTCGACCTTGAGCTATATTTTGGAGCCAAATTCTGGCTCCCTGCACGTATTCGTTGTTTGAAATTACGACTTTTTATACCGAAAAATGCATATTACTGAGAGAGGCGATGGATCACATTTGCCCAAACCCTCCCTGCAGTTTTCAAATATCCAAAACATCCAATGTCGACCCTTGAGCCATATTTTGAAGCCAAATTCTGGCTCTCTGCACGTATTCGCAGTTTTAAATTACGACTTTTTATACCGATATATGCCAATTACTGAGAGCGGCGATGGATCACATTCTGCCCAAACCCTCCTTGCAGTTTTCAAAATATCCCAAACATAACAAATTGACGCTTGAGCCATATTTTGAGCCAAATTCTGGCTTTCTGCACGTATTCGCAGTTTAAAATTATTTCATTTTATACCGACAATTCCAATTACTGAGAGCGGCGATGGGTCACATTTTGCCAAAACCCCCCTGCAGTTTTCAAAATATCCCAAACATCCCAAATTTCGACCCTTGAGCTATATTTTGGAGCCAAATTCTAGCTGTCTGCACATATTGGCAGTTTGAAATTACGAATTTATACCCAAAATATGCCAATTACTGAATGCTTCGATGGATCACATTCTGCCCAAACCCTCCTTGCAGTTTTCAAAATATCCCAACAAACAAATTGACGCTTGAGCCATATTTTTGGAGCCAATTCTGGCTCTCTGCACGTATTCGCAGTTTGAAATTACGACTTTTTATACCGAAAATATGCCAATTACTGAAAGCGGCGATAGGTCCATATTTTGCACAAACCCCCCTGCAGTTTTCAAAATATACCAAACATCCCTAATTCGACCCGTGAGCCATATTTTGGAGCCAAATTCTGCCTCTCTGCACATATTCGCAGGTTTAAATTACGACATTTTATACCAAAAATATGCAAATTACTGCTAGCAGCGATAGGTCACATTTTGCTCAACCACCCCCCCCCTGCAGTTTTTAAATTATCCCTAACAACCCCAATTCGACGCTTGAGACATATTTTGGAGCCAAATTCGGGCTCTCTGCACGTATTCGGAGTTTAAAATTATTTCATTTTATACTGACAATATGCCTATTACTGAGAGCGGCGATGGGTACATTTTGCCAAAACCCCCTACAGTTTCAAAATATCCCAAATATCCCAAATTCGACCTTGAGCTATATTTTGGAGCCAAATTCTGGCTCTCTGCACGTATTCGCAGTTTGAAATTACGACTTTTTATACCGAAAAAATGCAATTACTGAGAGCGGCGATGGATCACATTTTGCCCAAACCCTCCCTGCAGTTTTCAAAATATCCAAACATCCAAATGTCGACACTTGAGCCATATTTTGAAGCCAAATTCTAGCTCTCTGCTCGTATTCGCAGTTTTAAATTTCGACTTTTTATACCGAAAATAGCCAATTACTGAGAGCGGCGATGGATCACATTCTGCCCAAAGCCTCCTTGCAGTTTTCAAAATATCCCAAACATAACAAATTTGACGCTTGAGCCATATTTTTGAGCCAAATTCTGGCTTTCTGCACGTATTCGCAGTTTAAAATTATTTCATTTTATACGACAATATCCCAATTACTGAGAGCGGCGATGGGTCACATTTTGCCAAAACCCCCTGCAGTTTCCAAATATCCCAAACATCCCAAATTCGACCCTTGAGCTATATTTTGGAGCCAAATTCAAGCTGTCTGCACGTATTGGCAGTTTGAAATTACGAATTTTATACCCAAAATATGCCAATTACTGAATGCTTCGATGGATCACATTCTGCCCAAACCCTCCCTGCAGTTTTCAAAATATCCTAAACATAACAAATTTGACGCTTGAGCCATATTTTTGAGCCAAATTCTGGCTCTCTGCACGTATTCGCAGTTTGAAATTACGACTTTTTATACCGAAAATATGCCATTACTGAAAGCGGCGATGGATCACATTTTGCCCAAACCCTCCTTGCAGTTTTCAAAATATCCCAAACATCCCAAATTGGACGCTTTAGTCATATTTGGAGGCAAATTCTCGCTCTCTGCACGTATTCGCTGTTTGAAATTACGACTTTTAATGCTGAAAATATGCCAATTACTGAAAGCAGCGATAGGTCCATATTTTGCACAACCCCCCTGCAGTTTTTAAAATATACCAAACATCCCAATTCGACCCTTGAGCCATATTTTGGAGCCAAATTCTGCCTCTTTGCACATATTCGCAGGTTTAAATTACGACATTTTATACCAAAATATGCAAATTACTGCAAGCAGCGATAGGTCACATTTTGCTCAAACCCCCCCCCCTGCAGTTTTAAATTATCCCTAACAACCCCAATTCGACGCTTGAGACATATTTTGGAGCCAAATTCGGGCTCTCTGCACGTATTCGGAGTTTAAAATTATTTCATTTTATACTGACAATATGCCTATTACTGAGAGCGGCGATGGGTCACATTTGCCAAAACCCCCCTGCAGTTTCAAATATCCAAAATATCCCAAATTCGACCCTTGAGCTATATTTTGGAGCCAAATTCTGCTCTCTGCACGTATTCGTTGTTTGAAATTACGACTTTTATTATACCGAAAAAAGCATATTACTGAGAGAGGCGATGGATCACATTTTGCCCAAACCCTCCCTGCAGTTTTCAAAATATCCAAAACATCCAAATGTCGACCCTTGAGCCATATTTTGAAGCCAAATTCTGGCTCTCTGCACGTATTCGCAGTTTTAAATTACGACTTTTATACCGAATATATGCCAATTACTGAGAGCGGCGATGGATCCATTCTGCCCAAACCCTCCTTGCAGTTTTCAAAATATCCAAACATAACAAATTGACGCTTGAGCCATATTTTTGAGCCAAATTCTGGCTTTCTGCACGTATTCGCAGTTTAAAATTATTTCATTTTATACCGACAATATCCAATTACTGGAGCGGCGATGGGTCACATTTTGCCAAACCCCCTGCAGTTTCAAAATATCTCAAACATCCCAATTATTCGACCCTTGAGCTATATTTTGGAGCCAAATTCTAGCTGTCTGCACATATTGGCAGTTTGAAATTACGAATTTTATACCCAAAATATGCCAATTACTGAATGCTTCGATGGTCACATTCGCCCAAACCCCCTGCAGTTTTCAAAATATCCCAAACATAACAAATTGACGCTTGAGCCATATTTTGGCAAATTCTGGCTCTCTGCCGTATTCGCAGTTTGAAATTAACACTTTTATACCGAAAATATGCCAATTACTGAAAGCGGCGATAGGTCCATATTTTGCACAAACCCCCCTGCAGTTTTCAAAATATACCAAACATCCCAATTCGACCCGTGAGCCATATTTTGGAGCCAAATTCTGCTCTCTGCACATATTCGCAGGTTTAAATTACGACATTTTATACCAAAAATGCAAATTACTGCAAGCGCGATAGGTCACATTTTGCTCAACCCCCCCCCCTGCATTTTTTAAATATCCCTAACAACCCCAATTCGACGCCTTGAGCATATTTTGGAGCCAAATTCGGCTCTCTGCACGTATTCGGAGTTTAAAATTATTTCATTTTATACTGACAATATGCCTATTACTGAGAGCGGCGATGGGTCACATTTTGCCAAAACCCCCCTGCAGTTTCAAAATATCCCAATATCCCAAATTAGACCCTTTAGCTATATTTTGGAAGCCAAATTCTGGCTCTCTGCACGTATTCGCAGTTTGAAATTACGACTTTTTATACCGAAAAATGCCAATTACTGAGAGCGGCGATGGATCACATTTTGCCCAAACCCTCCCTGCAGTTTTCAAAATATCCAAACATCCAAATGTCGCACTTGAGCATTATTTTGAAGCCAAATTCTGGCTCTCTGCACGTATTCGCAGTTTGAAATTACGACTTTTATACCGAAAATATGCCAATTACTGAAAGCGGCGATGGATCACTTTTGCCCAAACCCTCCTTGCAGTTTTCAAAATATCCCAAACATCCCAAATTGGACGCTTGAGTCATATTTTTGGAGGCAAATTCTCGCTCTCTGCACGTATTCGCTGTTTGAAATTACGACTTTTAATGCTGAAAATAATGCAATTACTGAAAGCAGCGATAGTCCATATTTGCACAAACCCCCCTGCAGTTTTCAAAATATACCAAACATCCCAAATTCGACACCGTGAGCCATATTTTGGAGTCAAATTCTGCCTCTCGCACATATTCGCAGGTTTAAAATTACGACATTTTATACCAAAAATATGTAAATTACTGCAAGCAGCGATAGGTCACATTTTGCTCAAACCCCCCCCCCCCTGCAGTTTTTAATATCCCTAACAACCCAATTCGACGCTTGAGACATATTTTGGAGCCAAATTCGGCTCTCTGCACGTATTCGGAGTTTAAATTATTCATTTTATACTGAACAATATGCCTATTACTGAGAGCGGCGATGGTCACATTTTGCCAAACCCCCCTGCAGTTTCAAAATATCCAAAATATCCAAATTCGACCCTTGAGCTATATTTTGGAGCCAAATTCTGGCTCTCTGCACGTATTCGTTGTTTGAAATTACGACTTTTTATACCGAAAAAATGCATATTACTGAGAGAGGCGATGGATCACATTTTGCCCAAACCCTCCCTGCAGTTTTCAATATCCAAACAAAACAAAATTTGTCGACCTTGAGCCATATTTTGAAGCCAAATTCTGGCTTCTCTGCACGTATTCGCAGTTTTAAATTACGACTTTTATACCGAATATATGCCAATTACTGAGAGCGGAGATGGATCACATTCGCCCAACCCTCCTGCAGTTTCAAAATATCCCAAACATAACAAATTTGACGCTTGAGCCATATTTTGAGCCAAATTCTGTCTGCACGTATCGCAGTTTAAATTATTTCATTTTATACCGACAAATCCCAATTACTGAGACGGCGATGGGTCACATTTGCCAAACCCCCCTGCAGTTTCAATATCCCAAACATCCCAAATTCGACCCTTGAGCTATATTTTTGGAGCCAAATTCTAGCTGTCTGCACATATTGGCAGTTTGAAATTACGAATTTTTTATACCCAAAATATGCCAATTACTGAATGCTTCGATGGATCACATTCTGCCAAACCCTCCCTGCAGTTTTCAAAATATCCCAAACATAACATTGACGCTTGAGCACATATTTTGAGCCAAATTCTGGCTCTCTGCACGTATTCGCAGTTTGAAATTACGACTTTTTATACGAAAATATGCCAATTACTGAAACGGCGATAGGTCCATATTTTGCACAAACCCCCCTGCAGTTTTCAAAATATACCAAACATCCCAAATTCGACTCGTGAGCCATATTTTGGAGCCAAATTCTGCCTCTTGCACATATTCGCAGGTTTAAATTACGACATTTTATACCAAAAATATGCAAATTACTGCAAGCAGCGATAGGTCACATTTTGCTCAACCCCCCCCCCCAGTTTTTAAATTATCCCTAACACCAATTCGACGCTTGAGACATATTTTGGAGCCAAATTCGGGCTCTCTGCACGTATTCGGAGTTTAAAATTATTTCATTTTATACTGACAATATGCCTATTACTGAGAGCGGCGATGGGTCACATTTTGCCAAAACCCCCCTGCAGTTTCAAAATATCCCAAATATCCCAAATTAGACCCTTTAGCTATATTTTGGAGCCAAATTCTGGCTCTCTGCACGTATTCGCAGTTTGAAATTACGACTTTTTATACCGAAAAATGCCAATTACTGAGAGCGGCGATGGATCACATTTTGCCCAAACCCTCCCTGCAGTTTTCAAAATATCCAAAACATCCAAATGTCGACACTTGAGCCATATTTTGAAGCCAAATTCTGGCTCTCTGCACGTATTCGCAGTTTGAAATTACGACTTTTTATACCGAAAATATGCCAATTACTGAAAGCGGCGATGGATCACATTTTGCCCAAACCCTCCTTGCAGTTTTCAAAATATCCAAACATCCCAAATTGGACGCTTGAGTCATATTTTGGAGGCAAATTCTCGCTCTCTGCACGTATTCGCTGTTTGAAATTACGACTTTTAATGCTGAAAATATGCCAATTACTGAAAGCAGCGATAGGTCCATATTTTGCACAAACCCCCCTGCAGTTTTCAAAATATACCAAACATCCCAAATTCGACCCGTGAGCCATATTTTGGAGTCAAATTCTGCTCTCTGCACATATTCGCAGGTTTAAATTACGACATTTTATACCAAAAATATGCAAATTACTGCAAGCAGCGATAGGTCACATTTTGCTCAAACCCCCCCCCCTGCAGTTTTTAATTATCCCTAACAACCCCAATTCGACGCTTCAGACATATTTTGGAGCCAAATTCGGGCTCTCTGCACGTATTCGGAGTTTAAAATTATTTAATTTTATACTGACAATATGCCTATTACTGAGAGCGGCGATGGGTCACATTTTGCCAAAACCCCCCTGCAGTTTCAAAATATCCCAAATATCCCAAATTCGACCATTTAGCTATATTTTGGAGCCAAATTCTGGCTCTCTGCACGTATTCGCAGTTTGAAATTACGACTTTTTATACCGAAAAAATGCCAATTACTGAGAGAGGCGATGGATCACATTTTGCCCAAACCCTCCCTGCAGTTTTCAAAATATCCAAAACATCCAAATGTCGACCCTTGAGCCATATTTTGAAGCCAAATTCTGGCTCTCTGCACGTATTCGCAGTTTTAAATTACGACTTTTTATACCGAAAATATGCCAATTACTGAGAGCGGCGATGGATCACATTCTGCCCAAAGCCTCCTTGCAGTTTTCAAAATATCCCAAACATAACAAATTTGACGTTGAGCCATATTTTTGAGCCAAATTCTGGCTTCCGCACGTATTCGCAGTTTAAAATTATTTCATTTTTACCGACAATATCCAATTACTGAGAGCGGCGATGGGTCACATTTTGCCAAAACCCCCCTGCAGTTTCAAAATATCCAAACATCCCAAATTCGACCCTTGAGCTATATTTTGGAGCCAAATTCAAGCTGTCTGCACGTATTGGCAGTTTGAAATTACGAAATTTTATACCCAAAATATGCCAATTACTGAATGCTTCGATGGATCACATTCTGCCCAAACCCTCCCTGCAGTTTTCAAAATATCCCAAACATAACAAATTTGACGCTTGAGCCATATTTTTGAGCCAAATTCTGGCTCTCTGCACGTATTCGCAGTTTGAAATTACGACTTTTTATACCGAAAATATGCCAATTACTGAAAGCGGCGATGGATCACATTTTGCCCAAACCCCCTTGCAGTTTTCAAAATATCCCAAACATCCCAAATTGGACGCTTTAGTCATATTTTGGAGGCAAATTCTCGCTCTCTGCACGTATTCGCTGTTTGAAATTACGACTTTTAATGCTGAAAATATGCCAATTACTGAAAGCAGCGATAGGTCCATATTTTGCACAAACCCCCCTGCAGTTTTTAAAATATACCAAACATCCCAAATTCGACCCGTGAGCCATATTTTGGAGCCAAATTCTGCTCTTTGCACATATTCGCAGGTTTAAATTACGACATTTTATACCAAAATATGCAAATTACTGCAAGCAGCGATAGGTCACATTTTGCTCAAACCCCCCCCCCCTGCAGTTTTTAAATTATCCCTAACATCCCCAATTCGACGCTTGATACATATTTTGGAGCCAAATTCGGGCTCTCTGCACGTATTCGGAGTTTAAAATTATTTCATTTTATACTGACAATATGCCTATTACTGAGAGCGGCGATGGGTCACATTTTGCCAAAACCCCCCTGCAGTTTCAAAATATCCCAAATATCCCAAATTACCCTTTAGCTATATTTTGGAGCCAAATTCTGGCTCTCTGCACGTATTCGCAGTTTGAAATTACGACTTTTTATACCGAAAAAATGCCAATTACTGAGAGCGGCGATGGATCACATTTTGCCCAAACCCTCCCTGCAGTTTTCAAAATATCCAAAACATCCAAATGTCGACACTTGAGCCATATTTTGAAGCCAAATTCTGGCTCTCTGCACGTATTCGCAGTTTGAAATTACGACTTTTTATACCGAAAATATGCCAATTACTGAAAGCGGCGATGGATCACATTTTGCCCAAACCCTCCTTGCAGTTTTCAAAATATCCCAAACATCCCAAATTGGACGCTTGAGTCATATTTTGGAGGCAAATTCTCGCTCTCTGCACGTATTCGCTGTTTGAAATTACGACTTTTAATGCTGAAAATATGCCAATTACTGAAAGCAGCGATAGGTCCATATTTTGCACAAACCCCCCTGCAGTTTTCAAAATATACCAAACATCCCAAATTCGACCCGTGAGCCATATTTTGGAGTCAAATTCTGCCTCTCTGCACATATTCGCAGGTTTAAATTACGACATTTTATACCAAAAATATGCAAATTACTGCAAGCAGCGATAGGTCACATTTTGCTCAAACCCCCCCCCCCCTGCAGTTTTTAATTATCCCTAACAACCCCAATTCGACGCTTCAGACATATTTTGGAGCCAAATTCGGGCTCTCTGCACGTATTCGGAGTTTAAAATTATTTAATTTTATACTGACAATATGCCTATTACTGAGAGCGGCGATGGGTCACATTTTGCCAAAACCCCCCTGCAGTTTCAAAATATCCCAAATATCCCAAATTCGACCATTTAGCTATATTTTGGAGCCAAATTCTGGCTCTCTGCACGTATTCGCAGTTTGAAATTACGACTTTTTATACCGAAAAAATGCCAATTACTGAGAGAGGCGATGGATCACATTTTGCCCAAACCCTCCCTGCAGTTTTCAAAATATCCAAACATCCAAATGTCGACCCTTGAGCCATATTTTGAAGCCAAATTCTGGCTCTCTGCACGTATTCGCAGTTTTAAATTACGACTTTTTATACCGAAAATATGCCAATTACTGAGAGCGGCGATGGATCACATTCTGCCCAAAGCCTCCTTGCAGTTTTCAAAATATCCCAAACATAACAAATTTGACGTTGAGCCATATTTTTGAGCCAAATTCTGGCTTTCCGCACGTATTCGCAGTTTAAAATTATTTCATTTTATACCGACAATATCCCAATTACTGAGAGCGGCGATGGGTCACATTTTGCCAAAACCCCCCTGCAGTTTCAAAATATCCCAAACATCCCAAATTCGACCCTTGAGCTATATTTTGGAGCCAAATTCAAGCTGTCTGCACGTATTGGCAGTTTGAAATTACGAAATTTTATACCCAAAATATGCCAATTACTGAATGCTTCGATGGATCACATTCTGCCCAAACCCTCCCTGCAGTTTTCAAAATATCCCAAACATAACAAATTTGACGCTTGAGCCATATTTTTGAGCCAAATTCTGGCTCTCTGCACGTATTCGCAGTTTGAAATTACGACTTTTTATACCGAAAATATGCCAATTACTGAAAGCGGCGATGGATCACATTTTGCCCAAACCCTCCTTGCAGTTTTCAAAATATCCCAAACATCCCAAATTGGACGCTTTAGTCATATTTTGGAGGCAAATTCTCGCTCTCTGCACGTATTCGCTGTTTGAAATTACGACTTTTAATGCTGAAAATATGCCAATTACTGAAAGCAGCGATAGGTCCATATTTTGCACAAACCCCCCTGCAGTTTTTAAAATATACCAAACATCCCAAATTCGACCCGTGAGCCATATTTTGGAGCCAAATTCTGCCTCTTTGCACATATTCGCAGGTTTAAATTACGACATTTTATACCAAAAATATGCAAATTACTGCAAGCAGCGATAGGTCACATTTTGCTCAACCCCCCCCCCCCTGCAGTTTTTAAATTATCCCTAACATCCCCAATTCGACGCTTGATACATATTTTGGAGCCAAATTCGGGCTCTCTGCACGTATTCGGAGTTTAAAATTATTTCATTTTATACTGACAATATGCCTATTACTGAGAGCGGCGATGGGTCACATTTTGCCAAAACCCCCCTGCAGTTTCAAAATATCCCAAATATCCCAAATTAGACCCTTTAGCTATATTTTGGAGCCAAATTCTGGCTCTGCACGTATTCGCAGTTTGAAATTACGACTTTTTATACCGAAAAAATGCCAATTACTGAGAGCGGCGATGGATCACATTTTGCCCAAACCCTCCCTGCAGTTTTCAAAATATCCAAAACATCCAAATGTCGACACTTGAGCCATATTTTGAAGCCAAATTCTGGCTCTCTGCACGTATTCGCAGTTTGAAATTACGACTTTTTATACCGAAAATATGCCAATTACTGAAAGCGGCGATGGATCACATTTTGCCCAAACCCTCCTTGCAGTTTTCAAAATATCCCAAACATCCCAAATTGGACGCTTGAGTCATATTTTGGAGGCAAATTCTCGCTCTCTGCACGTATTCGCTGTTTGAAATTACGACTTTTAATGCTGAAAATATGCCAATTACTGAAAGCAGCGATAGGTCCATATTTTGCACAAACCCCCCTGCAGTTTTCAAAATATACCAAACATCCCAAATTCGACCCGTGAGCCATATTTTGGAGTCAAATTCTGCCTCTCTGCACATATTCGCAGGTTTAAATTACGACATTTTATACCAAAAATATGCAAATTACTGCAAGCAGCGATAGGTCACATTTTGCTCAAACCCCCCCCCCCCCTGCAGTTTTTAATTATCCCTAACAACCCCAATTCGACGCTTCAGACATATTTTGGAGCCAAATTCGGGCTCTCTGCACGTATTCGGAGTTTAAAATTATTTAATTTTATACTGACAATATGCCTATTACTGAGAGCGGCGATGGGTCACATTTTGCCAAAACCCCCCTGCAGTTTCAAAATATCCCAAATATCCCAAATTCGACCATTTAGCTATATTTTGGAGCCAAATTCTGGCTCTCTGCACGTATTCGCAGTTTGAAATTACGACTTTTTATACCGAAAAAATGCCAATTACTGAGAGAGGCGATGGATCACATTTTGCCCAAACCCTCCCTGCAGTTTTCAAAATATCCAAAACATCCAAATGTCGACCCTTGAGCCATATTTTGAAGCCAAATTCTGGCTCTCTGCACGTATTCGCAGTTTTAAATTACGACTTTTTATACCGAAAATATGCCAATTACTGAGAGCGGCGATGGATCACATTCTGCCCAAAGCCTCCTTGCAGTTTTCAAAATATCCCAAACATAACAAATTTGACGTTTGAGCCATATTTTTGAGCCAAATTCTGGCTTTCCGCACGTATTCGCAGTTTAAAATTATTTCATTTTATACCGACAATATCCCAATTACTGAGAGCGGCGATGGGTCACATTTTGCCAAAACCCCCCTGCAGTTTCAAAATATCCCAAACATCCCAAATTCGACCCTTGAGCTATATTTTGGAGCCAAATTCAAGCTGTCTGCACGTATTGGCAGTTTGAAATTAAATTTTTATACCCAAAATATGCCAATTACTGAATGCTTCGATGGATCACATTCTGCCCAAACCCTCCCTGCAGTTTTCAAAATATCCCAAACATAACAAATTTGACGCTTGAGCCATATTTTTGAGCCAAATTCTGGCTCTCTGCACGTATTCGCAGTTTGAAATTACGACTTTTTATACCGAAAATATGCCAATTACTGAAAGCGGCGATGGATCACATTTTGCCCAAACCCTCCTTGCAGTTTTCAAAATATCCCAAACATCCCAAATTGGACGCTTTAGTCATATTTTGGAGGCAAATTCTCGCTCTCTGCACGTATTCGCTGTTTGAAATTACGACTTTTAATGCTGAAAATATGCCAATTACTGAAAGCAGCGATAGGTCCATATTTTGCACAAACCCCCCTGCAGTTTTTAAAATATACCAAACATCCCAAATTCGACCCGTGAGCCATATTTTGGAGCCAAATTCTGCCTCTTTGCACATATTCGCAGGTTTAAATTACGACATTTTATACCAAAAATATGCAAATTACTGCAAGCAGCGATAGGTCACATTTTGCTCAAACCCCCCCCCCTGCAGTTTTTAAATTATCCCTAACATCCCCAATTCGACGCTTGATACATATTTTGGAGCCAAATTCGGGCTCTCTGCACGTATTCGGAGTTTAAAATTATTTCATTTTATACTGACAATATGCCTATTACTGAGAGCGGCGATGGGTCACATTTTGCCAAAACCCCCCTGCAGTTTCAAAATATCCCAAATATCCCAAATTCGACCCTTTAGCTATATTTTGGAGCCAAATTCTGGCTCTCTGCACGTATTCGCAGTTTGAAATTACGACTTTTTATACCGAAAAAATGCCAATTACTGAGAGCGGCGATGGATCACATTTTGCCCAAACCCTCCCTGCAGTTTTCAAAATATCCAAAACATCCAAATGTCGACACTTGAGCCATATTTTGAAGCCAAATTCTGGCTCTCTGCACGTATTCGCAGTTTGAAATTACGACTTTTTATACCGAAAATATGCCAATTACTGAAGCGGCGATGGATCACATTTTGCCCAAACCCTCCTTGCAGTTTTCAAAATATCCCAAACATCCCAAATTGGACGCTTGAGTCATATTTTGGAGGCAAATTCTCGCTCTCTGCACGTATTCGCTGTTTGAAATTACGACTTTTAATGCTGAAAATATGCCAATTACTGAAAGCAGCGATAGGTCCATATTTTGCACAAACCCCCCTGCAGTTTTCAAAATATACCAAACATCCCAAATTCGACCCGTGAGCCATATTTTGGAGTCAAATTCTGCCTCTCTGCACATATTCGCAGGTTTAAATTACGACATTTTATACCAAAAATATGCAAATTACTGCAAGCAGCGATAGGTCACATTTTGCTCAAACCCCCCCCCCCTGCAGTTTTTAATTATCCCTAACAACCCCAATTCGACGCTTCAGACATATTTTGGAGCCAAATTCGGGCTCTCTGCACGTATTCGGAGTTTAAAATTATTTAATTTTATACTGACAATATGCCTATTACTGAGAGCGGCGATGGGTCACATTTTGCCAAAACCCCCCTGCAGTTTCAAAATATCCCAAATATCCCAAATTCGACCATTTAGCTATATTTTGGAGCCAAATTCTGGCTCTCTGCACGTATTCGCAGTTTGAAATTACGACTTTTTATACCGAAAAAATGCCAATTACTGAGAGAGGCGATGGATCACATTTTGCCCAAACCCTCCCTGCAGTTTTCAAAATATCCAAAACATCCAAATGTCGACCCTTGAGCCATATTTTGAAGCCAAATTCTGGCTCTCTGCACGTATTCGCAGTTTTAAATTACGACTTTTTATACCGAAAATATGCCAATTACTGAGAGCGGCGATGGATCACATTCTGCCCAAAGCCTCCTTGCAGTTTTCAAAATATCCCAAACATAACAAATTTGACGTTTGAGCCATATTTTTGAGCCAAATTCTGGCTTTCCGCACGTATTCGCAGTTTAAAATTATTTCATTTTATACCGACAATATCCCAATTACTGAGAGCGGCGATGGGTCACATTTTGCCAAAACCCCCCTGCAGTTTCAAAATATCCCAAACATCCCAAATTCGACCCTTGAGCTATATTTTGGAGCCAAATTCAAGCTGTCTGCACGTATTGGCAGTTTGAAATTACGAAATTTTATACCCAAAATATGCCAATTACTGAATGCTTCGATGGATCACATTCTGCCCAAACCCTCCCTGCAGTTTTCAAAATATCCCAAACATAACAAATTTGACGCTTGAGCCATATTTTTGAGCCAAATTCTGGCTCTCTGCACGTATTCGCAGTTTGAAATTACGACTTTTTATACCGAAAATATGCCAATTACTGAAAGCGGCGATGGATCACATTTTGCCCAAACCCTCCTTGCAGTTTTCAAAATATCCCAAACATCCCAAATTGGACGCTTTAGTCATATTTTGGAGGCAAATTCTCGCTCTCTGCACGTATTCGCTGTTTGAAATTACGACTTTTAATGCTGAAAATATGCCAATTACTGAAAGCAGCGATAGGTCCATATTTTGCACAAACCCCCCTGCAGTTTTTAAAATATACCAAACATCCCAAATTCGACCCGTGAGCCATATTTTGGAGCCAAATTCTGCCTCTTTGCACATATTCGCAGGTTTAAATTACGACATTTTATACCAAAAATATGCAAATTACTGCAAGCAGCGATAGGTCACATTTTGCTCAAACCCCCCCCCCCTGCAGTTTTTAAATTATCCCTAACATCCCCAATTCGACGCTTGATACATATTTTGGAGCCAAATTCGGGCTCTCTGCACGTATTCGGAGTTTAAAATTATTTCATTTTATACTGACAATATGCCTATTACTGAGAGCGGCGATGGGTCACATTTTGCCAAAACCCCCCTGCAGTTTCAAAATATCCCAAATATCCCAAATTCGACCCTTGAGCTATATTTTGGAGCCAAATTCTGGCTCTCTGCACGTATTCGCAGTTTGAAATTACGACTTTTTATACCGAAAAAATGCAATTACTGAGAGGCGATGGATCACATTTTGCCCAAACCCTCCCTGCAGTTTTCAAATATCCAAAACATCCAAATGTCGACCTTGAGCCATATTTTGAAGCCAAATTCTGGCTCTCTGCACGTATTCGCAGTTTGAAATTACGACTTTTTATACCGAAAATATGCCAATTACTGAGAGCGGCGATGGATCACATTTTGCCCAAACCCTCCTTGCAGTTTTCAAATATCCCAAACATCCCAAATTGACGCTTGAGTCATATTTTGGAGGCAAATTCTCGCTCTCTGCACGTATTCGCTGTTTGAAATTACGACTTTTAATGCTGAAAATATGCCAATTACTGAAAGCAGCGATAGGTCCATATTTTGCACAAACCCCCCTGCAGTTTTCAAAATATACCAAACATCCCAAATTCGACCCGTGAGCCATATTTTGGAGTCAAATTCTGCCTCTCTGCACATATTCGCAGGTTTAAATTACGACATTTTATACCAAAAATATGCAAATTACTGCAAGCAGCGATAGGTCACATTTTGCTCAAACCCCCCCCCCCTGCAGTTTTTAATTATCCCTAACAACCCCAATTCGACGCTTGAGACATATTTTGGAGCCAAATTCGGGCTCTCTGCACGTATTCGGAGTTTAAAATTATTTATTTTATACTGACAATATGCCTATTACTGAGAGCGGCGATGGGTCACATTTTGCCAAAACCCCCCTGCAGTTTCAAAATATCCCAAATATCCCAAATTCGACCATTTAGCTATATTTTGGAGCCAAATTCTGGCTCTCTGCACGTATTCGCAGTTTGAAATTACGACTTTTTATACCGAAAAAATGCCAATTACTGAGAGAGGCGATGGATCACATTTTGCCCAAACCCTCCCTGCAGTTTTCAAAATATCCAAAACATCCAAATGTCGACCCTTGAGCCATATTTTGAAGCCAAATTCTGGCTCTCTGCACGTATTCGCAGTTTTAAATTACGACTTTTTATACCGAAAATATGCCAATTACTGAGAGCGGCGATGGATCACATTCTGCCCAAAGCCTCCTTGCAGTTTTCAAAATATCCCAAACATACAAATTTGACGTTGAGCCATATTTTTGAGCCAAATTCTGGCTTTCGCACGTATTCGCAGTTTAAAATTATTTCATTTTATACCGACAATATCCCAATTACTGAGAGCGGCGATGGGTCACATTTTGCCAAAACCCCCCTGCAGTTTCAAAATCCCAAACATCCCAAATTCGACCCTTGAGCTATATTTTGGAGCCAAATTCAAGCTGTCTGCACGTATTGGCAGTTTGAAATTACGAAATTTTATACCCAAAATATGCCAATTACTGAATGCTTCGATGGATCACATTCTGCCCAAACCCTCCCTGCAGTTTTCAAAATATCCCAAACATAACAAATTTGACGCTTGAGCCATATTTTTGAGCCAAATTCTGGCTCTCTGCACGTATTCGCAGTTTGAAATTACGACTTTTTATACCGAAAATATGCCAATTACTGAAAGCGGCGATGGATCACATTTTGCCCAAACCCTCCTTGCAGTTTTCAAAATATCCCAAACATCCCAAATTGGACGCTTTAGTCATATTTTGGAGGCAAATTCTCGCTCTCTGCACGTATTCGCTGTTTGAAATTACGACTTTTATGCTGAAAATATGCCAATTACTGAAAGCAGCGATAGGTCCATATTTTGCACAAACCCCCCTGCAGTTTTTAAAATATACCAAACATCCCAAATTCGACCCGTGAGCCATATTTTGGAGCCAAATTCTGCCTCTTTGCACATATTCGCAGGTTTAAATTACGACATTTTATACCAAAAATATGCAAATTACTGCAAGCAGCGATAGGTCACATTTTGCTCAACCCCCCCCCCCCGCAGTTTTTAATTATCCCTAACATCCCCAATTCGACGCTTGATACATATTTTGGAGCCAAATTCGGGCTCTCTGCACGTATTCGGAGTTTAAAATTATTTCATTTTATACTGACAATATGCCTATTACTGAGAGCGGCGATGGGTCACATTTTGCCAAAACCCCCCTGCAGTTTCAAAATATCCCAAATATCCCAAATTCGACCCTTGAGCTATATTTTGGAGCCAAATTCTGGCTCTCTGCACGTATTCGTTGTTTGAAATTACGACTTTTTATACCGAAAAAATGCATATTACTGAGAGAGGCGATGGATCACATTTTGCCCAAACCCTCCCTGCAGTTTTCAAAATATCCAAAACATCCAAATGTCGACCCTTGAGCCATATTTTGAAGCCAAATTCTGGCTCTCTGCACGTATTCGCAGTTTAAATTACGACTTTTTATACCGAAATATGCCAATTACTGAGAGCGGCGATGGATCACATTCTGCCCAAACCCTCCTTGCAGTTTTCAAAATATCCCAAACATAACAAATTTGACGCTTGAGCCATATTTTTGAGCCAAATTCTGGCTTTCTGCACGTATTCGCAGTTTAAATTACGACTTTTATACCGAAAATATGCCAATTACTGAAAGCGGCGATAGGTCCATATTTGCACAAACCCCCCTGCAGTTTTCAAAATATACCAACATCCCAAATTCGACCCGTGAGCCATATTTTGGAGTCAAATTCTGCCTCTCTGCACATATTCGCAGGTTTAAATTACGACATTTTATACCAAAAATATGCAATTACTGCAAGCAGCGATAGTCACATTTTGCTCAACCCCCCCCCCCTGCAGTTTTTAATTATCCCTAACAACCCCAATTCGACGCTTGAGACATATTTTGGAGCCAAATTCGGGCTCTCTGCACGTATTCGGAGTTAAAATTATTTAATTTTAACTGACAATATGCCTTTACTGAGAGCGGCGATGGGTCACATTTTGCCAAAACCCCCTGCAGTTTCAAAATATCCCAAATATCCCAAATTCGACCATTTAGCTATATTTTGGAGCCAAATTCTGGCTCTCTGCACGTATTCGCAGTTTGAAATTACGACTTTTATACTGAAAAAATGCCAATTACTGAGAGAGGCGATGGATCACATTTTGCCCAAACCCTCCCTGCAGTTTTCAAAATATCCAAAACATCCAATGTCGACCCTTGAGCCATATTTTGAAGCCAATTCTGGCTCTCTGCACGTATTCGCAGTTTTAAATTACGACTTTTTATACCGAAAATATGCAATTACTGAAGCGGCGATGGATCACATTCTGCCCAAAGCCTCCTTGCAGTTTTCAAATATCCCAAACATAACAATTTGACGTTTGAGCCATATTTTGAGCCAAATTCTGGCTTTCCGCACGTATTCGCAGTTTAAAATTATTTCATTTTATACTGACAATATCCCAATTACTGAGAGCGGCGATGGTCACATTTTGCCAAAACCCCCCTGCAGTTTCAAAATATCCCAAACATCCCAAATTCGACCCTTGAGCTATATTTTGGAGCCAAATTCAAGCTGTCTGCACGTATTGGCAGTTTGAAATTACGAAATTTTTATACCCAAAATATGCCAATTACTGAATGCTTCGATGGATCACATTCTGCCCAAACCCTCCCTGCAGTTTTCAAAATATCCCAAACATAACAATTTGACGCTTGAGCCATATTTTTGAGCCAAATTCTGGCTCTCTGCACGTATTCGCAGTTTGAAATTACGACTTTTTATACCGAAATATGCCAATTACTGAAAGCGGCGATGGATCACATTTTGCCCAAACCCTCCTTGCAGTTTTCAAAATATCCCAAACATCCCAAATTGGACGCTTAGTCATATTTTGGAGGCAAATTCTCGCTCTCTGCACGTATTCGCTGTTTGAAATTACGACTTTTAATGCTGAAAATATGCCAATTACTGAAAGCAGCGATAGGTCCAATTTTTGCACAAACCCCCCTGCAGTTTTAAAATATACCAAACATCCCAAATTCGACCCGTGAGCCATATTTTGGAGCCAAATTCTGCCTCTTTGCACATATTCGCAGGTTTAAATTACGACATTTTATACCAAAATATGCAAATTACTGCAAGCAGCGATAGGTCACATTTTGCTCAAACCCCCCCCCCCTGCAGTTTTTATTATCCCTAACATCCCCAATTCGACGCTTGATACATATTTTGGA